>NC_022009.1:122521855-122574030 GCF_000317375.1 Microtus ochrogaster | reverse complement strand
TGAGTGCCCCAATCTGTCACTTTCCACATTCTTTCCTGGACTTGTATTCAATTCAGCTCCCACATGCTTCCTACGTCTGCTGCCTGCAAGCACACAGACCACCAGCTGTAATGTTGCTGGATCTAAACTCGATCACCATGCCTGTACACCAAAGCAATGCTTTTACCCCCCCCCCCAGCCATCTCTCCAACCCCGCATATAACTTCTTGAAAGAAGAAATTTGTCTCACATGAATCCCACATCTCTTGCTCTTATTATAAAGCAGAAATTAGGAAAGCTAAGGAAATGTACTTAAACAGGTTGATTTCTCAAGACTATTTTGAGCTTAGAACAGAATAAAACCATAGTCTACTATATCTGATTAGATTTGGATAGTCAATCATTACCTTTGGACCACATGGTTTTCCAAAAAATTTACAGTCCAACAAAGTGTCCTGATTGAGATAAAAACCATTGTTCTTGACAAATTCTGTAATGCTGAAGTTTTGGTGACTTGTAACAAAATCTAAGGCCTCTGGAGAGTGAGTGATGTTGCCACTAACTTCCTGAAGGCGGAGAACTTTGGAAACTACATCCCATAAGAAGAAAATGATGCCAAATTTTGATACAGCTTCTGCCTGGAATCTATTTGAAGGAATGAAGGCATCAGTTAGAATGTAAAAATTTTCTCGAAGATAGAAACAAGGCAGAACTACATTCATAAATGATTATATTTGTTAAGTAATTTCCACTGTACATCTTTAGATTTTTATATGCATGCCTTTCATGCCCTCAAAATGCAGTTAATGATTTCATATTTTAATTTTATAAAACCTTGAAGTGATCAGCTTTCATCTTTTGCCCTACAGCACAGAGTGCGATGGGTGGTCCATTCTTGGTAGGGTTACGCCATGCAGGACATGGTTTGCATGTCATTCTAGAATCTTAGGTTCTAGACTTGGTCATTTGTGAAACTTAAATTTGCTTTAACTGATCTATAAAAGTAGAATTTATTTATTAGAGGGATAATATGTGAATATGTTGTGTAGTGTTTAGGAAAGTTGAGCATGCCTGGGTTACCTTGTTGAGCATAATACTCTCCAACTCTATTCCCAATAGAAGCAAGAAGTTTTCAGTTTTAATGCTGAATATAAGGCTGTTTTGTGTGCACATGTGCACAGCTTTGCTAGCCATTCATCAACTGGTGAGAGACGCAGCTTTCACCCTGAATTAGTCACTCTGCAGCTGCGATACCCTATAGAGGCCATGAGGCAATGCCTGTCACGGATTCTTCTCAAAATGACTGTACAGTGAGATTAAAGAACCAGTCTTCTGTGGGTGGCACACATATAGGGAATTATGAAATTCTTCAGCTTAAAATAGTCTCATAATCTGTATTTGTTACACTAATGAAAGTTGAGACCATACTAGTAATTTCAGAATATTAAATTATAAAGCCTGGCACTATTAGAAATAAAAACAAAGTTTTTATAAGATAATATTCAGCATAAAAATAGTCTTGCACTGAGTTTATTTTCAACCTTTAATACACTTTTAAAAAACTATTCTGTAAGTTGTTGCTGGCTGGGAATTATAAGGTCAAAAAAAAAATGTCCTGGAAATCTGTATGGAATTCAGCAATGATGATATTTAGCAGGAATCTGATACAGAGCTATTATATAGATTGGTTCCAAAAAAGAAAAAAAGGCCATGAATAAGAGCTCATTTTCCAGAATCTATTCTACAACTTATTTTTTGTGACTGAGTCAAATATACCTTTCTGAAACTAGTTCTTGTCTGTACATTGCTTTCTGTAAAGAAACTTAAAATTGAAGTTAATGGGTATTTTTAACAGACTAAGTGAAGCAGATCGGCAACTCCAGTGGGCATCTATAAAACATATGGAGACTATACTGAGCGTGACAATGCGTGTACTGAACATGAAGGCACTAAGAGGCCGATATTGATGGAGTCATTGACAACTTTGCATTACCCTTTAAATGGAAATGCAATTGATCCTAGGAAATATTGCAACTGATAAGAATGTATGTCCTTCAAAAACAAAGTATTATATGATTCTTAAAATTTTATTCTTTTTCATCTTCAGCATCTTTAGACACACATTTTCTACTTCAAAACATGACTGTTAGTGGGAAGAACTGTGCCAGTAAGGCCAGGGTAGGGTGAACCTGTGGTTTTAGCTCTAACCTACACACACACACACACACACACACACACACACACACACACACACACACGGGGGGGGGCATGGGAAATTAAAATTTTTCAATCCCTTCTTAGATATCATGAATTCCGTAGCAACATTTTTAGCTATCAATATCTGTTGCGGGAGGTCCTTCCGCTCCTCCAGCCTATAGCTGCTGATATACCAGACACATGGGAATCTAAGAGCTGGACATCCCCAGTGTCTAAGTTACACTCATATTAAACCCCTGCCACGTGAAACTGAGTGGAGAGAACATGCTGTCAGCCTCAGCCTGAGTCTCTCAGGACACACTGGAAGCCCTGGCTGGGAGGTGAGGCTCTGCCCCATGGACCTGGGTTGAGATAATGTTGTCTGTCTGAATCTCCCAGGACACATTCTGACTGGGAGGTGAAGCATGGGAGCTTTGGGTTTCTTGCCCAAATTCACCAGGAGGCAACTTTTGTCACGCTGAGACAGGAGGATGAGAAGGGAGAAGACCTGACTAGGCTGTGCAGACCTTCACTGTACAGAACATGCATAGACAGTGAAAAAATACCCCTTTCCTGACAGATCACACATCTTAGGCTACATTTCCTTCAGCGTAATTTCTGAAAGTGTTTCTATCCACTAGGTACAGATGATTGTCTGGGAACAGTGACTGCAGATCTCCTCACATGGTCCTTCTGGTGTCTCTGCTTCTTTCAAGTCAAGGGTCCCTGCAAACCAGCCTTGCCTTTGTCAGAATGCATGTGGTTTAAATATTGTGAGGCAATGAACACTGAGGAGGTTTTCTAACACATGAATGCATCAATTGAAGCTTTGAAGTACTGCTGGTCACACACACAAACCTCTTATAACATGCACAGTGTCTCTAATACTTGTTCTAGGGATCCCATCATATTACCATGCAAACATATTTCCATGTATTATGCTTAGAACCCTTGTTCTTCATTTTCTTGGAGGTGCCAGCTGTCTCTAAAACACTCCACATAGAACACATGGGTACGTATCTATATTGTGTTTGGTAACTACTCAATTTCATAAGGTTTCCCCTCGCTCGTTAGCATACTTGAATTCAGGGAATCATATTACATCTACTGAAACATGGAACTTGGTACTTGCAGCCCAAGAAAAGATGGGGAAAGGGAAAACATGAGTGGATGAAGACATTAATTAGCAGGTTAGTTTTATATTTGTCCCTTAAGTTCAATTTAAAATTTTCAATGCTTTTACTTAGGCTAAATGCTGCATCAGAACATATGTAAATTATCAAAATAAATTTGCCAAAATTAAATAAAAACCACAATTAAAGCAATGAGTCTCACCTATTCAAGTTACAGAATGTCACAGCTGGGAACTCGATTTTTTCCACATACTGAACCTCTACAGATGTTGTGGTGGGCCATGTGAAGAAGTTGACCAAGCGACTGTAGATTTGCCACGCCACAAGTGAGACAGAGCCCAGCACCACGGACAGCCAAATCGCCTTGCGAACCCTGCTCCGGTTCTGGGCAATGTTGTGGATTCCGTGAAAGGAAGTGGAGAGGGCAAACTCGTGATCAAACTTCTTCCGGTCATCTGGAGATGGCAGTGGCCTCTTGGAGAGGTAGCGCTTTATTTTTCGTAAGAGTCCTAATGCTCTCAATATAATCAGATAAAAACAAGTCCATGAGTTAGGAAAACTATGCTATTCATAAACACTCCCAATTTACAAATGATGAAACAGGTTACCTCTAACAAGTCATTCATAAAGGCCCCAGAATCATTGGCATTGGATGACTTATTTAGGGGCAGTAAAAGTGCCGACTAGGCGAACCTGCTGGTATATGCTAATGCCATCTGGAGACTGCTCTGGTGAGGGAAGAGGCTTTGGTGGCAGGAGCATTAGGGTTCGTTGTTGTGAGAACTCACAACTTTTAAAAATAGCCCTTGTTGTAATTATTCTTTCTCCCTGGAGAATCAGAGCTCCTTGGGATGGGTTAGGCTTATTTTCTGAGTAGTCATAAGTTAAAAATGATCAGTTCCTCAGCTAGTCTTTGTCATCGTGTGGTGACTTTTGGTGTTGTGACTTCCATGCATTGTATGCTTTGTACCAAGCTGCTTTATCCCTGGATTGGCAAATCAGAATGTTAACAGTTCAGTGGTATGACCAGCTTCCATTCTTTAGAATGTAGCCACCCAGAATTTCCCTTGGGTTAATTTTGTTTTGACCTGGAGATAGAAGACGAAAACCCTCTGACAACTTAAGAGGATGAGGTCCGTCTGCAATTGGAGAAGTGATGGAGGAAGGTCATTGGTTAATTAAATAAAGCTGCTTGCCCTGATAGGTTAAAACGTAGGTGGGAGGAGTAAACAGAGCAGAATGCTGGGCGGAAGAGGAAGTGAGGTCAGACTCGACAGCTCTCTTCTCAGGGGCAGACGCCTCAGAGAGACATGATGCTCCACTCTTGCGGGCAGAGGCGAGAGCTCTGCTCTCTGAGGCACACACGATGAAGCTCCGACCCAGGATGGACGTAGGCTAGAATCTCCCTGGTAAGCCACCTTGTGGGCTACAGCAGATTATTAGAGATGGGCTAGTCCAGGTGCAAGAGTTAGCTTAGAAGAGGCTAGATAGAAATGGCCAAGCAGTGATTAAATGAATAACAGTGTCCGTGTAATTATTTCGGGGCATAAGCTAGCCTTGCGGGCAGCGGGGTGCTGGGCACGCAGCCCCGCTGCTCCTATTACTACAGAGAAGTAAACCTTGTAACCTAGGCAACGTTAGCCAAGTTTCTCATTCTCCTGCTGCTTCTGTTAACAGACAGCACAACAGCACCTGACTGGCGACTTTTCATGTTAGTGTGATGCTTCTCTCGGTGTATTTCATAGACAGCAAGACGTAGTCAACATTAATACTTTTATTTTTCTAGTAGTCATGAAAAAGATGGTTAAATATTCAGAGTTTTAAGAAATGATTTCAAGTTCTCGTTTAGGAAACGAGTCCTTGGACAAGACATGCTAGCTGGCTGTCTCTTAGTGGGTAAGTGTGCTTGCTAAGCAGTCCTGATGACCCGAGTCATACCTTTGGAACCCATGAAAAGGTGGGAGGAGAAAACTAAGTACACAGATTTTTCCTCTGATCTCTATATGTACAGGAGCACCCAGGTACTCATCCTGTCTTACATACACACACTACTTATAAATATAGCAACACAAATCTCAAAGAAAAAGATTCAATCTTAAAAGCTTACTAAATTCTCATAAAGTTTTTAAATCTTTGCTCCAATTCAATAAGTATCATTTGTCAACTATCAAGTATTAATTTTTGCTCCAAAAGGTTCTTATTTACCATTAGTTTTTAATACCTTTCTAGTTTCTAATTGGTGAGTTACAATTGTTTTCAGTTTGAAATAACTAATGATATAAATGGTATTTACATTTTCTGAAGTCCCTCATTTCATGCATAGTGCACCAACACTTAGAAATAATGTTATGATGTTGAAGCCACTACGAACTTTGTAGTCACGTTTGTATTAATACCAGTTACTGGAATTGCAACATAACCTATAACAGTATCTTATGATGTTTCTTTTAGTATCAGATCACCCAGCACATGTAAGAACATCTGGAACTGTGAAATCAGAAGGCCAGGAAAACAAACTTATTATCAAAATAACTGTGAACAATTTTTCTTAATCATTGCTTGGAGGCATTTATGAAAACTTTAGACTTGAAATACCAACTCAACAGATGGGCAGCTTCCACCTTTCCTACCTAAGTGATCTTGGCTGTTGCTGAATATAGTTAACTTAGTGAAAGCTCCTGGCCAGGCCAAGTGTGGCCGGCTGCAAACACTACCCCGAATGAGACACTAAAGGCTTCCCTTCAGACACCAGACCATTTCATAAAGACACCCTCGCTGAGGGTTGTGTGAACCTTACTGAAGCATTTTCTGCTATTTATTGGAAATGCAATGATGAAAAGTAGAACTGCACGAAAACATCTGTCTAGGAGCCCACAGCCTGCAGTGTGGCTCTACCAATCCCATGGCTGAGGCCTTGGACTTCTCACAGACCGCTGGTTCCACCCAGTGCTTCTATGCAAATTTTGGATTCCTGATCCAGAAGGCTGACCATCACAGAAACAGTGTAGGAACACCAAACAAGCAAATACTAACAAACGACTCTAGCATATAATAATATTTCCACATTTTTTGAATCCTTATAAGCTACTCTTATTTCCCAAACAGTATTATTTATCCTGAAACTCATATCTGTTACTGTGAATGCCATTGGGGTCTCGTTTTCCAACATAAACCCCTCTCTGCTTATCGCTGGTCTTGAGGGATGGAAGCTGTCATTGCTGGAGCATTTCCTACCTTTCTCAGCATGTGTCTTGGATCTCTCAGTGTGTTCCATTTTTTTTTTCTCTCAGTGATCGCTAGCCCTCTTGGGTGTATCCAATTTCTATCAATAACAATATTCATTAGGGGCCCTTTATATAAAACACTGCAGCTGAGGTTATAAAATGTGGGAGCAATTTAAATATTTGTGTTGCTATGTTCAGCCTCATAAAGCACTTAATCTGAGAATCAAAAGCGGTTGACAGAACCAGCCACGGGCATTTACACTGGCAGGAGCCACTGGAGACTGGAAACCAGAAAGCGTCACCGAGAACCCATTTCCTAAAGAAAAACTGGCAGCACGGGTGGGTGGATCAGGTGGTGAGCCCCCCCCCCCCACATTTTACTTCTAGTTTCAGCTCTATACAAACCAAGTTGAGGGGAGTGTGTGTGTGTGTGTGTGTGTGTATGTGTGTGCATGTGTATGTGCTTAGATGTATCTTTGTTTTGCAGTTCTTTTATAAGAGACAAAACTGCTTTTAATTAGTGACCAATGCATAAAAAACTAAGATACTAACTAAAATCAGCTTTTTCATATTAGTGCTTTTGAGAACTTATTTACTTTTGTTAAATAAACTTCAATATGAATTTGCGTGTATAAATGCTGCCATCTGTTGACCACGTTCTGTAATTGCATGCATCTCTACTGGAGTCTGTTGGTATATTTCACAAACATGTATTCACTTCAACATAATTACATTGGACACTTATTTAGAAACCCCATTAAGTTGAAACAGCTAGTATGGAGGCAGAATAAGAGCCCTCTGGTGATGGAAGGGCAGGGACTTGGGTGCCCCTTCTCTATTCACTTCCTTGAGGACTAAGCAGGGTGAATCCTGCAAGATGAATTCCTTAGAGAAATCTCTTTGGGGTTAAACTGCAGAGTGGGATACAGTCGCAGACTTCAGGTCCTCCTGACAGCAAGAATCTACTCTCTCTTCCCTTGTCTTCGGACCTAATTATTCCTACAATCTTTCAGGAAGAACTGTAGAGCCGCCTGGTGTTAAGTACCTATAGGAGAACCAAGGTGGCCTGCTTGCCAGATGTGTGCCTCTTGAGCTGCTGAAGGAGGTATCTTCCTGTTGCTAGGTTTAGAAGGCTGGTTCTCACTGGCTGAGTGTAAGGGACAGCAAAAAGATGGGGTTTTCTGGGAAGAAAAAGCTTGGACCAGAGAGGGAAGAAAGCGCCGACAAGGTACATTCTGTCTTCTTCACAACCTGACCAAGGCTCAGGGCGTGAACGCGAATTCGCTTAAATTCCACTTTCTAGTTCTTGTTTTCCAGTATGCTTCCTCTTTTCTAGATTAAAAAGTAATATTTCCCTGGGCGCCTTTGTGTAAAGGCAGAAGAGGAAAGTCCCCATTTCCTGCCTATTTTCAGTGGATAACAAAGCAGGACGCTGAGCTGTAGGACACAAATGTATCTGGATTAGTGATCCCTCTTTCTCACACTGAGAACTGTAATTCCCCACCTCTCTCGGACATTAAAATGGGCTTCCCGGCATCACTTCCTTCCGCAGTTTTCTGCCCCCTTTATTAGTGACTGAATTCAATTTGAATTCTCTGCCCAGTTATGGTCTCCTCTCAATTTTCCCTCGCCTTCTTTCCTGAGATCAAATATCCCAGGATCCTCCACCACACAGATATCCCTTGTTCTTTTGTTAACGGACTTTGCTGACTTTCTAAGCTAGCTAATGAAAGATGAACACAGGAGTTCACACTTCCTTTCTCTGGCTGTGACATTAGGATAAGGATCTATGACAGAAGATAGATTTGCAAGCCTCGTTTACCTGACCCACCCCACTTTTTATATACAAACAAAGCTAGGGAATCATCTACAGTACAAACTAAAAGAACTGAGTTATTACCTTTCCCCTGCGCTTGCAGCACCAGCAGCAAACGATGACTTATTAATACTGATAAAATGCTGGACAGGAGAGTAAACAGCAAACCTAACTGACCTTTCACTGAGATTCTGGACTCCAGTGATAAATGAAATCAATAAGCACCGTCTACAGGACCGAGTTTACTTTGGCCCCGCGTCCCATTTATGGTGTTTGCTTGTGCAGTTCCTGAAGGATATTTTCATTAATTCTTTTTATGTAAAATATTGACGCTTTAATAAAAATTTTGGCTCTGTTAAGTTGCATGTGCAGCATATTAAAAAATCTCTGGCCACTGCTCTTTGCGGCTACTGTGAGTGTTGGGAGGGGACCCAGGCCCTGCTCAGGTGGAGCCCTTGTTCAACTATTGAGTCCAACACGCTGCCGTTTGGCTCGGAGTTTGCGATTTTGTTACAAAGTATAATTTTGTGTCTGATTTTCTCCTTGGGAGAAGGTATGCGCCCATACCTAGTGATGACTTTTCCTCCCCCTCCTTCCCCCTTCTTTACCCTCAACCACCTTTCTTCCTTTATATTCAGACCAGATATAATTTTGGAAAATAAACCACCTAACTTACCATATGTTTGAGAATAATTTAGTAGTTTATTGGTTTAGGTTTGAAATAAGATAAAATTGAAATGGACAGAACCAAGTCCTACAGACGAGTTTTCCTTACAGTATACTGTTGTTTTCAGGTTTGCAGGCATAATGTCCCAGCCAGCCTTGTTCCAGAGGGATCGCAAGCAACCTCCACTAGCCATGAACTCCCACTCAGTCCCTAAACCACCTTTATGTTACAGAAACTTTTGTTGCCCTGTGTGAATCTTGTCTGAGATTTTCCCATGGATGAAAAGCCTATGCAAAACTTTGCTGAGAGGAAACCCTGAAAACCGTGGCACCTCATGGATCAGGTATTTGCACTCAACACTGTAGTTGCGAAAGCTTCAGTTTGTTTTCAGATAGGGGAATTTACTAGCAAAAGTGCAAATCTAGGAAATAAAGATGCCAAGAGGCAAAGGAAACAAAACCTCAGTCCACAGAGCCTGAGTCTCCTACAGTCGAAAGGCTAAATGCATTCAAGATATCTCTGACAACTTCATTGTATGGAACCACATGGACCCACACACCAGCACCAAGTTACATGCAACAAGGTTACATAGAAGTCATTTTTAATTAGGATAACTAATTCTTTTAAAAAGGTTGAATTTCATGTTGGTACTAACTGTTCTTCTGATGGCATGTTTAATATTGGATGCAGACTGATAATTTTCTGGTTTCAGAATTTCTTAAATGCATATGTTTTTGGTCAGACCCATTTTCCTCAATTTCAATTCTTTTGGAACATAAATTTTGTCATTGTAATAAGGACGAGGCCAAAGTAAATACAGTCCTCACCATTTTTTTTTCTCCCAACTTAATTTTTATAAACCCACCGAGTTCACTTAGCATTGTCAGTATGCACACGCGTGTAGATCTGTCTATCGGAGCATGGGTCACCTATCAGGGATTGCACCCTGAAGAGATCCGACCCTCCCTCATGCAGCAGCCACAAATTGCCAAGTTCCTCAGCTATGGGTAGGACTTCAAGAGCCCCTCCCCTCTTCTTCTACATTGGGACTTGAACTGGCTCGATCTTTTGCAGGTCATGTGTTCACACTCATAGCTGCCTGGAAATTCATGTGTGCATTCAATTTTTATAGGACACAAGCAAGAAGTAGCTAATATGTCATGTGTACTTAATACAAATCCACATATCTGAAGTGAAAACATGTAGAGTGACCTCTGGATTCAAAGGAACGCCACGTGGCCAACACCATCCTCAGTCCTTTAAACAAAGGAGGCTGACCAGAAACAGTGGAGAGAGAATGAAAAGTCTATGAAGGACACTTAGCCTGTTTATAGTTTGCTATCTGGTGTGCTTATTAAATAGACAGCAGGTAGGCAGCACTCTGAAAATACTGGGTGGTTGACAAAGTGATCTGTCCCCGCCCCATCTTAATCTTTGTTAGGAATTTTCAGTATCCTATTTTGAAAAATGAAACCTAGTCAAATGGTTGAGACACTGGTTTTACACAGGCATGGACTATAGGAACAGCCGAGTTAGCACACGGCAGGCTGACAGGTTCTTCCTGTGGAGAAAGATGTTCTATCGGGAACTCACCAAGGCCAGCTGGAGTGGGTCTGAAAAAGCATGGGATAAAACTGGACTCGCTGAACATAGCGGACAATGAGGACTACTGAGAACTCAAAAATGGAAATGGGTTTTTGATCCTACTGCACGTACTGGCTTTGTAAGAGTCTAGGCAGTTTGGATGCTCAACTTACTAGACCTGGAAGGAAGTGGGAGGTCCTTGGACTACCCACAGGGCAGGGAACCCTGACTGCTGTTAGGGCTGACAAGAGAGAGGGGGAGTTGATTGGGGGGAGGAGGAGGGAAATAGGAGGCGGTGGCGGGGAAGAGACAGAAATCTTAAATAATAAAAAGAAAGACCTGGAAGCTCTCACAAAGAAGAAGCACCCAGATAATAAGGTAGAGGATGTGAACACATTTTTGACAAACACTCACAGCCAGATTCTATCCTTTAAAAATGAACAGCAGTGTTGCTGGCTTCAGTCAAGAGGAACTGAGCAAAACTCAAACAGGTGAACTGGTCATTGTCAGCAAAACAAGCGCAATGCCAGCACTTGCCTGAGGGTGGAGCTAAGATGCAGAAAAGTTGTGAACCCCCCCACGCAATCCAGGTCCCTAACTCTGTAGCTCTAAAGCGTACAATCCATGTGGCGCCCTCATTCCATCTCAATGACCCACCTTAAAGTTCTTGTAGACCATTGGCTACTATGAAGACTCTCATATTTGCCTTTATAGTTTTGAAACACCAATCTTCATTTTCCGTTTGACTAGAGAGATGAAAGAGAAATTGGAACTGAAGATCAACTACATTGCTATGATTTGTAATGAATTTCATACCAATGTCTCCTAGGAATAAGAAATACATCTCCATATAAGCACAGATGTAGGTCACCTTCAGTACTCAAGTACACAAAACCATACATGAAACACTACCTCTTAGAGCACAGAAGCAGAAGTGTGACGTATTAAACAATTTTTTATGAAAGAGTTAAAAATCAGCTTACCTCTACTCCCTTTTCCTGCTAATTCCTTAGCCTATTCCCACACCTGTTTACCTTTTGACTTGCTGCAGATTCCCCTCATCAGGTAAAAATCCAGATCTACCAAAAAAAAATTCACTTGTAACTTCTATGAACTCCCATGAATACAGTTCACATCAGACTGTCAAACCCTTTGGGAAGATTGTCATGCACTCTGGTTGTATACAGCACAATATAAAAAGGCCATTGTTGGCCACTGTATATGTTTAGCTACTGTCTCTTCTGCATATCAGAGAAATTTGGCCAATATTGGTCAATGTCATTGTGTCTGCTCTCTTTGAGTTCCTCTAAAGTATTATGTTCAAGTCCCTTGAAATTCCTTTTGTTTTGTCACCTCTCTAGAGAAAGGGGGTTGTAATACTCTTAATTGGTTTCGCTGGTGGGTAACAGTGTTCAGTGATGGGGTCACTAGTCTGTTCTTATGTTGGCCTGGTAGTAAGTCTGTATATGCCTTTCCGCTTAGGAAATTATACAATGAGCACACAGATCTGTCTACTTTTTACCTCAATGCATCAACTCCCTCGTTAGGTTTATCTTCACTCAGAATTATACGTGTCTCATCTCTTAATCAGAACATCCTTCAGGATGAATAGAATATACGGAGCTCATTCAAGATGAACAATCTTGGTTGAAGCCCTATTATTGAGCAATTTATGTTCAAGTGATCTATAGTCTCTCCAAGTAGAACTTTATAATATACAATTTATCTAATCCAGAATCAAGTAAGGATTATAGATGGCAGTTTTTACTTGTATGTAGTGGTCTCTAATCCAAACATGATCTGAAGCCATTTGTTTACACCTTTTATTTTTTGTTGCTATTTATTTTCAAAACCTCCTGTTAGATGCTTTGCACAGCACATCGTCACTCAGGATTTTCCCAGTCTTTTAATTGTAGGTTAAGGTCAAACATTCACGGTAAGAGCCACACAGGTGACGCTTCACACGGCATCATGGAGAAAAGCCCCAAGGTCCCAGTGTCTTTTGTATTTGTGACTGTACCTTCTATTGGATGGAATCTTCCAGGTTTTCCTTTGTGAGTGTATCTTTTCCCTTCAAAAATTAGTAAGCCAATTGCAGAGGCAGCTATCTAAGAAAAAGACTATCTTTCTCTGTAAATCCTTTTATGTCATGGCTTTAAGAAAAGCCAGCCAACGAACCTTGTTGGAAAGAATGGTTCTATGACGTTTAGAGAATGATAGTATTTGATTCCTTTGATTCCTATCACCCTTCCTATGTTTGCTGATTGGAATCCTTTGATAAGAGTTTGAAGAGATTTAATTTCTGTCCTCCCAGATTAAAACATGACTGTAATTTGCAAATTCATGGACTATTTAATTGTATACCTTATAGTTTGACAACTATTAAATGAAGTTATTTAAATTTGTATTTTTCCTGATAAAAACTAATTAAAATAAGCTTGCTGTACACTTTTCCATTAAATGTTATGCAAAACCTGTTATGGAAGAGCAATTTTGATCATGAGAATTCAGATTTGTAATATTTGAGATATTGATGAGCCGAAACCAGGATCCTTAACTGCAGGAAAGGAGACAGCTCGTGAAAGATTCAGCCTTCATTTGTTGGAGTGTTTATGAAGAGAAGTGGAGGGGCAATGCCTGATTTCTGAATGTTCCTTTGAGTAACTCAATAACTATTCATGCTTTATACATTTTATAGCTCTAGGTTTATACCAGACATTAAAAACAAAGCTTCTATACCTTCGTGAGTCATAAGGAAAAGGTGAATGCCATGATTTCTTATTTTATTCTGTGTCTGTTCTATGACTGTAGCTAGCAGGATGCTGAACTTGTTTTGGAACAGAATTCTGATTTTTATTTCCATACACCAATTGAAGAAAATGCCCATACTTAGAGACCTGGTATGTGAAAAGCAGCCATCCTTTGTGCTATACACAGGAGCAAGACAGATAGAAAAACGTCGTGTCAGTGACATCATCATTAGTTAAATGCACCATGGACATGTCTTTGTGAGCTTTTCTAAGTCACCTAGTCACTGTGCTCAGTCTTCTGAGAGCAAACGGCACTTGGAAGAAATGCTGGTGGACTCCTTAGACATCCGTCCACGGTGACCTGCCATTGGCTCAGCCTGCGGGAGGGTTCTGTTTGTCACACATCTACACCCTGGGTCAGGGAGGACACAACTGCCCTTAAAAACTGAGGTATTTCCTGCACAGCTATCAAAAATATCCCTGTCATTGGTCAACAGAGGGGGCAGGATTCCACTAATGTTTAACTTGCAACTCGTGAAGCTGCCAAGTGATGTGTTTGTACAGCGTAGGACACAGCGAGCCAAGGTTACCGGAAGGAGATTTCTCCGAATATCCACACTGAAATTTTATGTTCCTTTCTGTTTTCTCAATTCTGAACTTTTCGTTCTGTGCAGTAGAACATCTTAGTAACTGTTGCCTGCATTCCAACGCCCTAGAACAACAACAACAACTTGCTGCTATTGTATCACATTATTCTAATGGGGATTATAAATTGTATGCTTAATGCTTCATTTGCAAAACAAAACTGAAGATGACAAAACCAGGCATAAAGACAACCAAAAGATGGCAAAATAAAAACTAGAAAATCACATGGAAGACTGTACACAACACTTTATGAAATTTTGTCATGTGGATTTTGCATACCAGAGTGGAACAAGTAGAGTCTCCATCAACAAAACAAAATCTATGGTCTTCAAAATCTCAGAATGAGATCCCATTTGGGAGGGCTTCTGGCAAGATAATTAAGGGTGTTATAAGAAGATACTTGCAGATTTAGGACAGACAAAATCCAAACACTGGAGTCTTGATGAAGGGCAGCAAAGGAGGCAATGTGAACACCAGGACAAAGAGGGGAGAAGGCAGTAGAAGTAGGAACAGACCTGGAGAATAGAGCTGTCTGTCTAAAGGATGCAAGAAGTGTCTGAAGCTGGTAGAGTTAGGTTATAAAACGTCTTTAGGCTCACCTAAGGAGAGAAAACAGAAAATAGGAGCTGGAAAGACGGTTCTGTGGTTAAGAGTATCGGAGTTCTGGTCCAGCACACCCATGTCAGCCAGTTCACACTATTTCCTGTCCATGGGTCTGATAAAGACACTCAAACCCCAAAGTCCGCCTCCAGTACCACACCTTGAAACGAAGCCACACCTGCTAATCCTGCTCACATCATTCTAGCGACTGGAATGAAGGCATTCAAATATATTAGTCTATGGTGGTCATTCTACTACTCCCCGCTCGCCATAGGCTTCTAGCCATGTCAAAACACTTATTTCAACTTCAGAAGTCACCATAATATTTTCACAGTCTCAACATAGTTTAAAAGTTCCAAGTCTCTTCTAAAACTCAAGACAATCTCTTAATTGTAACCCCTTATAGAATCAAACAGCGGATTACGTATTTCCAACATAAAATGCGCATTCTCATTTCAAAAGAAAAGATTGGGGAGCAGTGGGGAAACCCTGGACCATGGTATGACCAAATTGGAGGGGCTCACACACCAAACATGTAGTTCCATATAACTGGTATCAAATGGCTTTAATGGCTGGTTCCACCCCCTGTCTGCAGCTTTTCCTGACAGACCTCCTACAGCTCTGGTACCTCCAAACAAAAGATAGGCTTCAGTGAAAGATTCAGACAGCATCCTCCCAGGGAAAACCTGCCGGGCTTCAGCACAGGAAGATGCCACGACCCTTTACTTGTACATTTTTCAGGATTCTAAAGCCAGAAGCACATGACTGATGTTGCACCTGATTATTGCAAAAATGTTGCAATATTTGGCCATCGTTGGATGGAACGTGACCCTTCCTTGAATTACATTTGTATAATCGTTGCTTCATCGCTTTTAGGAACATAAAGATTCCCCAGGCATTTACTTCTCGTAAGTTAGAAACATGACTGAGTGTAGTCCTATCCTATCCCCTTAGGGAACCCTTCCTACTCCACCCTCACACCATCAAGCTTCTTACACCTCATTCAGCACAAGCCTTGATTCCAGAATTAAATTTGTTTAAGATCCTTTATTTGGCATGTGAAATGAGCAAATAGTTATTAAAAAATTAATAAAGATCCTTTCTTAAACTGTACCTCCCTCCCACCCCAACAGTGTGCTCCCATCCACTGCAGACTTAAAGATTACTAATAACCAAGAGAATCAATATCAGGCTATCTTTAAAATCTCCTTTGCCAATGAAATTAGTCCAAAGCTTTTTAACTTGACTTCAGGCAGATTTTAAGAACAAGGGCAGAGAGCAGTCACATTCTTTGTCAAGATATCACAAGAATGGTCTATTAAGTTCAGCTGTTCGTTCCTCTCCAAAAACTCTTGAGCAGAGCTTCTGTAGTATACGTTATTCTCAGCGCTACTGCCTACCAGGCTCCTGCTAGCGAGGTCCACTAAACCCACTTAAACCACGCAACTGTTTTCCTAGTCCGAAGTCCCAGAGCTTAGCACGGTAAAGTTTATCACACGAACAGCCCAACTATCTCAGGTGCTCTTCAGTCACCGTGGCAAAAGAACATAACCAAGACAGCTTACTGAAATAAAGCTTTCCTTGGGGGCTCACAGTTGCAGAGCCCATAACTTATCTCAGCGAGCGTGGCTGTAGTCAGCAGGAATGGTGCTGGGGCTGTCACAGAGAGCTCAACCCCCTCATCCATAAGGCAGAGAATAACTGGAAACTGCGTGGACTTGAAACCTCAAAGCACAACCCCCTCCCACAAGACCACAAGTCCTAATCCTTCAAGATCTGGCACCTCTCGAGACTAAGAGTTCAAATATATAAATCTATGGAGGCCCTTCTCATTCAAACCACTACAAGAAGCTTGGCAGGACACATGAATCGCTCTCCGGAGTGATGTTGCTGCTCAATGATGCAGTACAATGGCCCTGGCATGGTAAATACAATCAGTAAAAGCTTTTACAACCTAGCGAGACAATATTATTCATAATCTAGCCACACTTCCACAACTTTCCTGGATCAAGGGGACATGAGGAAAACGTCAGCGAGATTGTTGAGCAGAGTTGTGTGTGTGTTTGCTCTGGTTTTGTTTTGCTTTTTAACATAGAGTCTCATGATGTCGCCAGGTCTTTCCTGGACTGGTGGGGACTCCTCCTGACCTCGCTTTTCCAGTTCTGGGATTACAAGAACATACCACACTTGGGAGTCTGAGTAGCTCATGGGGCGTGTTCACAGGGTAGAGTTGATAGTCCATATGCACAGTAGAGAACAGGGTACTAAAAGTACGTGTATATCTTAGGACAGATATGGGAAAAACGTCACGACCAAAAGTAACTTGTGAAGGAAAGGGTTCATTTTCTCTTCTCCAGCAGGCAATAGTGGCTTGTACCTATCAATCTAAACTCCTTAGTCTGAAATCTTTAAAGAAAATGGTTTGGTTTTGACCAATTTGCTCACAGGGAAGAAGACAGTGCCCAAACAACTGCAGAATACCTTTTATTATGTGTGATATTTTACTATTTTGACTTTTTGGGCTTTTTTTTGGGGGGGGGGGCGTCTACCACCCAGTTCCCAAATAAATCACACAGAGGTTTATTCCTAGTTATAGATGCCCTGTCTTAGCTTGGCTTGTTTCTTTCCAGCTCTTCTCAACCTAAAATATCCCAAGTACCCTTACACCTCAGAGCTTTTATCTTTCTGTATTTCTATATGCATTTCTTTCCTTCTTACTCTGTGTGACTGGGTGGCTTGGTGGCTGGCCCCCTCTGTCCTTTTCTCCTTGCTCTCTTGCTCTTCATAAATTTCTCCTTTTATTTCTACTCTCTGCCTGCTAGCCCCGGCTGTCCTTTCTCCTGCCTCACCATTGGCCGTTCAGCTCTTTATTAGAATCATCGGGTGTTTTGGACAGGCCACGGGCCACAGCTTTGCAGAGTTAAATACAGCATGAACAAAACTCACAGTTTAAAACCACATTCCCTAACACTATAGATATGTGTTTATATGATCTTTGAAGGTCTCTTCATCCCAATAAAGCTATAATCATTCTGTGTTTCACATGGTGGTAGGAGGCAGGAACTCATTCAAGAAAGTGGATGCATGCATATAATTCATTAAAAAGACAGTTATTGTCTACCCATTATGTTTTAGAGGGAGGTGGGTACCTGTAAGTTCTGTGACCCTTAGGGCTTATTTCAGGAAAATAGACGTGAAACTAAGATTGCCTAACGCAGTAGAGATGCTCAAGTTTAAGTGACTCTTCGGAAGGTTCCATAAAATCTGTCAAGTAAAACCAGTACATAGAATATACTTTGAGAAGTCCTGGACTGGAAAACACTGACCACTGCCTGTTCTCATTAGACCTTAACATCTCACTTGTGGATTTACACTTTCTGGAACTGACATGGTAAAACACGGTGAAAGAAAAACATCGTGACGGCCATGGCGATTTGACTGAGAAGTATCTGTTCATAGGCTCGTGTGTTTGAATCTGGGGTCCCAGTAGATAGCACTGTTTGGAGAGGTTACAGAAACCTTCGTGGAGGAAGGAAGTCACCTGAAGCAGGTTTTAGATGATAGTGGCTTCTCCCACTTCTAGTGTGTATGCCCGCCCCACCTCATCCCCTCTCTGCCCGCATGTGTGTTAAGATGGATTGCTTAGCTTTCTGCTTCTTCTCCCACGTCTTCCCCACCATTATGGACATCTAGCTCTAGAAAGGTAAGTCAAATTAAACTTTAAGTTGCCTTTGATCATAGTACTATAGTAGGCTACTGAACTTTATTCTTGGGAATGCGTTTATGAACAAGTACTTTAAGTGCTAAACTATCTTCGGTAAAACTGGTCTATGGACCAGCCCTAAATTCCTACACGAAGTGATCTCTGCTAGAACTTAACCGCTTGACAATTTAACTGCTGTCTCTCTGCTTCTTTAAACAATGTTTGCTGCAGACAACCTGATCTGCCCTTCTGTAAATGACACAATTGTGTTCTCTTTCCCTTAAAAACCCAAGCCAACCGGAGGTCTAAGATGTTTCCCGTTAATCTGTTTGGGACCATCCTGCATCAGTTAAAGATTTCACTTGACTTCTTCAGGTCTCTTGGGAGTTTTTCCCTTCAAGGACTTCTAATAGTACTTTAGGACAACAACAGCAGAGTAAATAATACAGCTACGCACTAATAATTACTGATCGGTGATAGAGTGTTGTAGTTTTTTCTCACAAGAAGAAAAATGGATTAAGAGTTTCCACGGGAGTCTCTCGCGTTAGAGGAAGAAGAAACGTGAGTTTGTTGGGTGTTAGTTTCTTTCGCAGCTCTGAGTAGCAAGCCCACTTTCTTAAGATACTGTGGTGAGGCGCACCATGCCCATCTGTGCTCTATGCGCTACCATACAGTTGGTGAACCGCGCAAGGGGCTGGAGATTGAAACGTACAAAGAAAGACGGACAAAGAGACAGGCAGTCCTTGATGCTAGAATGCCCCCTTTATTGTGTCCAGGGGCAGCTTTTATAGGGGTAGCCACGCTCCCAGCCAAACACACCAGAAACCATTCCCCTGCCATCAGGAACTCCCGAGGGTCTCGTGCTCAGAGCAGCTGTAGGCACTCAGATCAGGGGAAAACAAGTTGTTTACAAGAAATTCAGGATCTGGGGGTTCACAGCTTCCAACACTGTGGTGTGGTTCAAAATGAGAAGGGCGCCTTAAAAGTTTCCTTAATTTTTAAGCCTTGATTGAAATGTTTCGGCCATGATGTACCTTTTCCATGGAACCCCTATCACCTCAGGAGGTGTCTGCTCCTGAATTTCATCCTGCAGATGTTCACTTTGCTACATCTTTGCCTCCGCTGTGTTTTCCTATCTCAGTGAAATCTGGTGTTTTCATTGCATTCAACATACACTCAGAATTGCTACTGACTGTTTACCCTGTTTGGTTGTTCTTTGTATCAAGTTATCTGACAACTTGTTAAAAGTACACACAGATGGCCATGGGCATGCCTCTGAGCAAATACACTTGTTATCAAGGAAAGCCATCTGAATTCTCTACCCAGGACCCATGTGGTAGAAGGAAGAAACGAACTTCTAAAAAATGTCCTTTGACAACATAAAAAAAAAAAATAAGTAAAT
This sequence comes from Microtus ochrogaster, assembly GCF_000317375.1. Taxonomy (NCBI): domain Eukaryota; kingdom Metazoa; phylum Chordata; class Mammalia; order Rodentia; family Cricetidae; genus Microtus; species Microtus ochrogaster. The sequence continues at coordinate 122,554,331 of NC_022009.1, read as the reverse complement.
GAAGACTATGTTAAAACACCATCCACTTAATCTTTTTTTAGAAAGAAAACTACTTCTAAAAACCTAGAGGATTGACGTTAAGAACAGAGGTCGCATTAAGTCAAAAGACTTTAGGGAAACAAGTAACTTCTTGAATTTCTCTAACAAACATACGTAGGAAAATAACTACAAAAAAAAAAAAAAACAAAGTTATAAGCAAATACGTCTTCTAATCAGACCCACTGACTCTAAGAAACCCTGACTAAATCCAAAGGTTCCTCTAGAGGACTGCTTGCATCATGGCTGGGGAAGAAAGTGCTGGGATGGGTGTCACTTCTGTCAGAGGCTGGGGAGAAAGCCAGGGGTGAATGAAGGTATTCGGCACCTGGAATTAGCTAACCATTTTTGTTGTTGTTGTTGCTTTTCTGATGCTAAATTAAAATGCAACGACTAAAGCAATTTGAGGGGAAATGGGTTCATTTTCACCCGCAGAGGTGGGAAGGTCAAGGTATTGGGTGATTGCTCAAAAACAAGCTGTCACATTGTGCTGTCGGAATTAAGAGAACATGCTGGCGTTCAGCTCACGTTCTCCACTACTGTCCGATCCAGCATGCCCTACCTAGGGAATTGGTACCACTCACACTGGGAAAGTCTTCTCACCTCAGTTAATACAGTCAATATAATATCCTATAGAGATACCCAGGGACCAGCGTCTTAGGTGATAATAAGGTCTGCCAACTTAATAATGAACATTAACCATCATTTTGTCTTATTGGAATCTCAGAGATATTGTAATGTTTTATTTTAGGAGTAGGAGAAAAGAAAATTTCATGTAATCAGAATTACTTTTAAAGCAGATTCATACTATTACGCACATTAGGACCTGAAGTAAAATAAATACTTTGAAATTTATATACTGCATCTTTTAAAAATAATTTTATTTACTTTTGATTTGAGTTACTGAAAGCTGTGTCAAAGTTGTTTACCAGCTCTGCTTCATGAGCACGGGTTGCCTTGGCCTTGAGGATCAGAGGATGAGGTTTTCACCTGTTGGCCCACCTGACTGGGTATGTAAGCCTCCATGGTGCTATCGAATAGAGGGCTTCTTACCAGTGACTAGAGGTCTGTGTATCTGTCTCTCTCTGTCTGTGTGTCTCTATATGTTTCAACCTCCAGCCCCTTGCCCGAAGCTCGGGCACTGTATGGTAGCGCACAGAGCACAGACGGGCGTTGTGAGCAGCACCTGGTATTTCTGTAACTGAGACAAAGAAGAGAGAAATACAGGAAAAATCTATTCATGTGATTGTGATCGCTTATACCAAGAAAAGAATAGAAGTCATCAATGTGTCCTGGTGGAAAACCTTTCACCACTAGTAAGAATACATCAAAAGACTCAGCTAGCTAAGCTGCTGTGTGACCCTGTAGATGTGGATGAGCAAAGCTCAGAAACGCTAATATTGAGGCATGTACAAACTGTGGCTGGGGCTCCTATGGCTCCAACAGAATATTAATAAGATAAATTTGAATATATTAGATGATCAATTTTATTGCATGGATTTTTCTTTGGAATTAAAATGCTGTCATTGGAAGTGAGCATGCTCTGACATTCACGCAGCTCTGTGTCTCGTGCCTCTTGGCATCTGAGCTCCGCTGCAGCTGTCATCTTCACACAGGTGCCTCTTCTCATAGACTTTGTTTTTCACGATGCCGCCTCCAAGCCCCGTTTCAGTTTCCTGCGGCCACAACTTAGTCTATCACCTTATTTCTCAATTGTCTTAGGATTTCCTTGTTATTTCTCTCTCTCTGCTACTCCTAGCCTCATGAAAGAATTTGTTTCTGCATATCACTTCAATCCTGCATTTTCCAACCCTGCTTGTGACACAATCGTCACATTTGAAGGAAATCCTGTAGCCTTGGAGCCAATGCAAATGAGCAGCCACTAGCATCTGTAGTTGCTGTACTGTTGTGTTTGTGGTGTTGAGACTGAACTTCTGACAAGTGAGGCGAGCAGATGAGTAATATGCTGGATCTCCAGGCATTATTCTAATAGACTGTTTTAAATAATCCCCACTATTAGCCTAATGATGGCAATTTCTAAAACATTGTCTATACTTAAAATATCTAAAGTGAATTAAATAAAGCATGTAGCTAATCATAGTCATTTGATTTATGAATGTATGCAGGACAGGATCCCTGTGTGTCCTCATGATTTTTATCATAGTAACTTAGGTACATTTCTCACCATTTGACTGGTCACTGTGCCAGATGCTGAAGGAAGTATGGAGCACTGAGACTTATGTTTGCACATATGCATTGCTTCCTGCAGACACTACTGCAACCACCATCTGTGTCCGATTCATATCCATGCAATTAAAAAACTGAAAATAAAAGTCAAACAAATAATCACAAAATGAATTCACATACTGAACAAGACAATTTGAGGTATTTTTAGTTGTTCAAGTATATAAAATATTTATCCTTTACAAAGAGGAGAGTCGGTAGAGGTATAATGTAATCATTGGGATTTATGCTGAAGTGTGCATAGATGTCACATGAGGAATGCTTGGCTTACGTACCAGCTCTATTAATGAACAGCTTGTGTAGCCTTGGCAAAGCTGGTTCTCAGAGGACTAAGCACAGGAGCAAGCTGCTTGCCAAACTCAGGAGGCTGAAGCCGGGGGAGGTTGTTGGGTCTGGAATCTTCAGGACAAGTCTGGAGAGAAAGCCCGTCTCAAAATCAAGAACAAAACCTGGATGTCAGATAATTAAAAGTCTAATTAATTTTAGTGAAAAATATAGTGATTCCAGCAGAATTCCCAGCATAGAAAAAGCATTTCAAAGATAGTTTCCTTCTGTTTCTACAGTTAGTAAGTGTTCTGTAATCATTTTTACAGGTAACTTTACAAACATAAGGCATTGATAAATTAATCTTGAGAATTAAGTGATAGTTGGATTAAGAAACGTTCATGTACTGACCCGTTAGTACCCAGCTCATGGTAGTATTTTAGTGGTGAGCTCACAGGAAGAAGGAGAAAGGTCACTGAGGCTGGACTTTGGAAGTTTTACCTTTTCCTTGTTCCTTATTCTGTGCTTGATCTGCTTTATGTGTTCCAAGGCACGAACAATATCTCCCACTACACATATGCACACACAGACACACACACATACATGCAGACTACTTTGACCAGGGTGTTCTGCATGGGGCCCAGATTCAATGCAGCAAAGCCCTATAGGCTGAATGTGCTAAAATCATGTGTTCAAATGAACTCTTTCTCTTGCTAAGTTGTTCTTTCGATAGCTTTGTCAAAGTGGCAATCAAGAAACTTTATCTTAAACTCATCACTTAGTTCTCCAAACTTTGACTGATGCAAATGTATCTTTATAGCATTATCCAGTATCCCTGTGGTTTTCTCTGGGAATCTGCAGAACCTCATGTTTTCCAAAGTCCTTTATTCCAAATGCTATTGAATGCCTTCTTGAAGTCAAAATAAGTTTCTTCCAAATTCTTCAGATTTTTCTGCCAATCCAATGACCTCACACCTGAAGTGACTGAGCTCATGCATGAGTAAGCTGGTTCCCCCAACTGTGTTTAGTGTTCTCACCTTCCAGGTCCCTGTTGTGGTGACTCTTTTCAGCATGAGGAAGTTCTTTCCTGTCCATTTCTATCAGCTCCCCTCACCCTCTCGGCTTTAAGAGAGAAGCATCATCTGTCCTGTGCTCAGGACATGGAGACACTGGGCACTGTCAGGTTCTGGGACTTTAACCTAGGAGTGTCTGTTGAACTTGTCCATATTGGACATCATAGTCTGAGTTGATGAGGACGACTGACCAGGTCTTTTCCTCTTCTGTGGCAGCCTTTAGCCAACCAGCTGAACCTCTTTCCACCCAAATACTAAATTCCCCAGGCTTCCAGAGGACCTAGCTGGTTGTTTCCAGTCTCACCATTGAGCAGACAGCTATCAGAAATTTGTAACATTGCTGATGATAACTGTGCTTCTAAATGTTTTTCAAAAATTGTGCATTGTGAAATAAAATCTTTATAAGTTTTTAAATATAATTTTGTATTTTTTGATAATTTTAATATTTTCTCAATTATACATAATACATTATTTTTAAATTTTAACTGAAGAAAGGACTAATTTTAGCTCATTTTACTGCTTGATTGTTTTCTTATTTCAGCAATTCCCAGAGTATGGAGAGGAGGGAGCCCAGGATCCTGGTATATGCTAGGCAAGCAATCTATACATAAGCTACATCATCAGGCCATTTTTGAAAAAAACGTTAATGGCCAATATATCATGTTAATCCTGGAAGAATTTATCTTTAAAATGAATGTTGATTGAAACTTTACCACAAGTTGCACCAATAACCAAGAATAGCAGGTTTCATAATAAATTTGTTTAAAATATTTGCAATTTATACCTCAAATTTCAATGTAATTGTATTTATAATGTGTGTTTTAGTAAATACAGAAATATAATAATAGTAAGCATTTCTGCACAAACACCATGTTCTACAGCCAGACTGAGAAAGACCCTGGGGTCCTGGTCATGTGGTAGCTACCACGCTGTTCTGGGGCCTTTGTTTCCTTATTCACAGGATTGGTAAAATAAGCTACAGCCGCGCCCACTGTCCCAGTATGCCTTTTTTTTCCCCTTTGGGAGGTAATAAAGAAAAACTTCTACAATTACTCAGAAGTAGCAACATGACTTGAAATCGATAGTTTCTTTCCTGCTTTTTCTACAGTCCACCATCATTGCTACTAAACACCTGTGCTTGGTCTTAAAGAGATGGTGGAGAGCTCCAACTTGTCTAAGTTAAAATCCAGTTATGGGATTCTTTCTCTTTCTAGAGTTCCATCTATGGAAACAAAAGAAAATACCACCAACAGAAAGGTAATTTCAATATAGTGATTTAACCTGTCGACTGTAGTGAAGGGTTGATGCTTCTTTGCTTGGAGCTTATGAAAGCTTTGTAGGAAGGAGTTATTTGGTTCTTAAATGTGATAGACCTTATGATGTAAATAGAGATGAGTTTGCCTCTCTTCAAAGCACAGCCCCAGTAGACCTGGGGAGTTATTTGGCTGGTGTTTCTGGGCAGACATAGTGAAGGGGTATGGAGGTGGGGACACTAAGCAAACAAGGGGGGAGTAAATAACAATGAGTCATTCTAGGGCTGGAGAGATGACTCGGTGGTTAGGAGTATGTCTTAATTACAGTTTACAATTGCTGCAAGAAGACACCATGACCATGGCAACTCTTATAAAGAAAATATTTAATTGAGGGGGTTTGCTTGCTGTGCAGTGCTTCAGTTCTCCATAACCAGAGGCATGACGGCATACAGTTAATCATAACCACAGAGACATGGCAGCATACAGGCAGTCATGATGCTGGAGAAATACTGAGTATCCTACATCTTTCAGGCAATAGGAAGTCAGATGAATGACTGTCAACATCGAGTGAAGTTTCAGAAAAAAATGCTTCACAACCCACCCCCATAGTGACACACTTCCAACAGGAAAAGATTAAAGGTGTACCCTCCAGACTCAAGGTCTGGATTAAAAGTGTGTGTCATCCAGCATCCTCCAGCAAGGCATTTCCCCCATCAGGCCACAGCTCCTAATAGTGCCACTCCCTATGAGTTTCTAGGGGACAAATACATTCGAGCTAACAGTATTTGACTTTTTTCAAAAGGATCTAGGTTTGGTTCCCAGTATAACATGGATGTTCAAAAGAGTTTGTTCCAGGAAATCTGATGCCGTCTTCTAGGCTTATTGGGTATGATGATGTGTGATGCAGGACATACATGAACACAAACAGTTAGACATATACCAAAAGGAATAAACTCTTAGACATGGATATTGACATCCCTGTAGTCCCAGTTCTCTGGAGGCAGAAACAATAGAGCCTCCAGTCTAAGACATCTTGGGTTCGGCCATTCCTCAGTCAGTAGTCAACCAATCAATCAATCAATCATCAGACCATGTCAAGGATCTGAGCAGCTAAGAGCTCCTAAAAAATATTTGAATAGGAATTTCAACTTCACTCAAAATTAGCTTCTCAGAGTTAAGAACACTAGAGCATTTATGGCTGGCAACTTTCCTACTAGCTCAGTACTTTCATGTCTGCTGCAATATGTAATTGTTAAATTTAAAAAAAAAAGGTAAACAGTTGAGGCAATAAATGAAGCATATAATAGAGCAGACTGAGTGTTTGTAAAAGGAAGAGTGGCTCATGTCATTTCTATCAAATATCCAGATCTAGCCCAACCCCATTTCCAGCAAATACTTTTCTGGCTCTGTTCTCACAGTATCGTGTCTGTTCTCCTGAAATCTCAAAAGAAGATCTAGAGAGCAATGATTTGCTCTAAAGATTCTCTAGTTTTCCTGATCAAAGCTCACACGAACTCAGAGACTGAAACAGCCTGTACAGGGCATGCATCCGTCTGTACCAGATCCTCTGTGTATGTATTATGGATTCCAGTTTGGTGTTTTTATGGAATTCCTGAGTGTGGGAACAAGTGGACCTCTGTTTTTCATGCTTTCTCTTGGCCTCTCTTTTCTTCTGTTTATTTTGTCGAATTCCAACACATCAGTTTTTATTTTCTTACTATATTGTATTTTATTGTTATCCATTAGAAAACTGTTTTCTAATGAAAGACAGAAAGGAGTGAATTCAGATGAGAGGGGGAAGTAGGAGGTAACTTGAGGGAGTAGAGGGACGGGAAACTATAATCAGGATAGATTATATGAGGGAAAATGTCTATTTTCAACAAAAAGAAAAAATTCTCTATGCTTCACATTCTTGACATTCTGTTACTGCACACCAGGGTGGGAGAATTTTTTGTCTCCAGGATTCCCAACAGATGGTTTCTGGGATCCTTCATGCTGATAATTCATTAAAATTTGAATCTTTGAAGTATGAACCTCAGTTTTCCCTCTAGCAAATTTACTCAGTAATCCATGCACATATAGTTAGATGCAGTTGGAATTTGAGTTTGGAAGATTAATCAGAGATCATTGCTTTCATCTACATAGTCCTTGGCTCTATCACAATACCTAAATTTTATCACTAGGTCTTCTACTTTGAGTTAGAGTATGTTTTCTCAAGAGCTGTGTAAACTTTCCAATATAGGAGCTGAGATATAGCTCAGGACAGAGAGCTTGTCCAGCATGCATGGGGCACTTGGTTCCATCCCTAGCACTGAAAAGTGAATGAAGGGAGTAGATGGGAAGGGGGAGGCATTGAGGAAGGAGGGAGGGAGAGACAGAGATTTTAAGATTTATATGGGAATATACAGTGTTCTGGCTGCACATATGTCTGCAGGCCAGAAGAGGGCATTATATCTCTTATAGATGGTTATTAGCCACCATGTGGTTGCTGGGAATTGAACTCAGGACCTCTGGAAGAGCAGCCAGTGCTCTTAATCTCTGAGCCATCTCTCTAGCGTGGACTGGGTGTGGCTCTCAGCAGAACCAGCCCCATTCAGTGACTTCTTTCTCCAGGAACATTTCAGCTCTTGTTCCTCCGAGAACGTAAGAAATTCCTACTTGGAGAGAGAGTAAACTTGTTTATAATCTCGTTGTCTTTAGGGATCCTTACCCTAATAGAAAAGCTTTATTGGAATTAAGTAGTTAAACGCAAATGTCTATGAACTTGTCCTCTATTGATTTATTTGATGTCTTGTGTGTTGAATATAAAAGCACAATTTGGCGAGTCAGAGGGTTTGATTTGGCTCACTCTTCCAGCAAACAAGCTGTGGCCAACACGATCCACCCTCAAGTTACAGATGTTCAACTCTGAGCTAGTTAAATGGATTGCCTGGCTAAGAGTGTAAGCTGAGTGCTGATGATTGGCCGGGGCTAGTAATTGGGACACATAAAAGGCAGCACGAAGATATCTGGGAAAGTAGATACTGTCACCAGCCTAGCAAACCTGTGCATCCTAAGACACCTCAGTACCATGAGTGGGTGCCCGTTTTTAGGAAACAGTGTGGGGTAAGTGTTTATCTCTGTTCCAATGAAGGGGGCCTCCCCAAACCTAGCCTATAAGCAGTAAAATTTCTAGACTTATAGATTGCCTTACTTATTTATTATTATCTTCATGTATTAATAAACCACAGGAAAAAATAGTAATAGAATCATAATGGCTTATATTGTGGTCACTGTGTTTTCCAAGCTCCTCTTTTGTGTCGTTTGCTCCAACTGCAGATATTCTTTGAAAAACTTACCTATAGAAGACAGTGAAGAAGACAAAGCTCAAAATGGTGTAAACAGAGCCAGCAGAGGCGGGCTTATCTACGGGAGCTACCTGCAGGTAGGTGGCAAGGACTCTAGCCACCAATGTCAGCTTGGTACTTTCCTTGCCTGTCTTTTCTCAACCATCAATAGTTTTCTGAACCTTAAAACTCAACTACTCACAACTTATCTAAGCCTTTTCAAATCTGCAGCAGCAAATGAAGGGCTGAAGTGTGCCTCCCTTGAAAGGGCACGGTCAGAGCTGAAAGTACTATGTCTAGGCAGAAGGTTGTGACAGACAAACCACAGTGCAGATGGTAGACCAGCATTGCTCAGCATGTATGCAGAGATGTGGTCAGAATCCCAGACAACCGTAAAGTCTTTGAATTCCTCATCACAAAGTAGAGACATTGAAGGTACACAGAACTTTCTCGAAATCACCAGTAAATAAAGGGGAGCTTCCAGCGAGGAATTCAGAGGTCATCATGGTTGGCGTTCGGGTTAAAAATTTAAGAAGAAAAATGGTTAGAGTCCTGGTTGCCTCTTTTGATGACTTTGTAAGCAGGATTGATAAGGAACATAGTGCCTTCCAGGAGCCTTTTGGAGGGAGGAGAGGAGAGGGTTGCAGACTTGCAGCTGGCCACACAACGGGTCAACTCCCACCTCACTCACTTCAGGACGGCGGCGTTTGACGACCAGCATGGCAATCTGCTCCTTATTAATGTGTCTTTCTAAAACTCCAGATCTGAAATCTCAAAATAAATCTTCTCATTTTTCTTTAAAGTTGGATAAAATTTTGGATGCACAAGAACTTCAAAGTGAAATAAAAGGAAATAAAATCCATGATGAACACCTTTTTATCATAACCCACCAAGGTAAGCCACGAGGGTTGGGGACAGAGAAGTACTGCTGTGATAGCCTATCACAGATAGGTGACAACCACTTCATCTGTAAGACATTAGAAGACTAGACACACCTGAGCAATTTCCGCATCATAGAAAATTTCACAGGGGCCTCTCTGAGCATCTGTCAGTCATCTTTCATGATCCTTCCCCATCAGTTAGATTGCATGGGACTCCTGTTTTGTTTTGAATTTGGGAGAGACTTTTTGGCTCTTGAAATTTCACAAAGGATTTATAAGCTAAGAGGCTATTATATTTTGCTTTTATGGAGCATTAAAAACCCTACTATCTAGAAGTAAGTCCTTTTAATTTACTACAAATTTAATTGAATTAAATTTAAAATTTTCCCCTGAAAATTTTTTAACATTTTTATTAATTTTATTCGTTTATTTTACATCCCAACTGAAGTTTCCTTCTTCCTCTCCTCCCATTCCTTCACCCTACCTCCCATTTGCCCCCACACCTTCTCTGCTTCTACAAATACATATAATTTTATAAAAATGCAGCATTAAACAAAGCCACATAGTTTTTATATTTGGTAATATATTTTAGAACTCTAATTTCTGGATAGCAGTATTCAGGTCATCAATCTGTATCTTCAGAAGGGCCTTGCACACTGAGATTACATGTCCATTTCCACAAATGTGTATATTAATAGGCCCGTGACCACGAATATTAAGAATGCTTGCTGTGTGGTAGTCAGTTCTGTGTTGCACTGTGTGTCTGTTCAGGAGCTTTGCTCTGATCTACACACTCATAGACTTTGCTCTTTCAATGAGTTCTTGTCCTTTGTTCAAATGGTTTCTTACTTCCCTGGGTAACTAATATCAGAAACCTTTTTTTAATGAAGAAATTAATGACAGAAAGAGTTGGCTCATTGTGTTATGTCTGTTTTCTATTTGTTTAATTCTTCCTTGCATTTTTATTGGTGGCCCATACTAAGGTAAAATCAGTAAGAGAGGAACCCTGGATAGTCAGCATGAATGAAATTTAATGATAATTTTGAATCCTATCTCTACTGTTGTGAATGACACAGTCTTAGATTGTCTAGATTGCAGACCTCCATAATCGAATGAAGACAATTATTTTGTGATCCTACTTGTCTCCATGATGAGGAGATGAAATCCTACACAGCAAACTTAGAATCTAACACATAGTAAGCCTGTCATAGAAGGTGGACATTGTAAGTCATTAATGTCCACAATTTAGTTACAGCTTGCTGGCAGTGCCTCATAGGACAACCCACACAAGGTTAAACCTGGGAAGAACCTGGGAAGAGACATAGAAAATGATCAGCAAACAGTTTCCTCATTATCTAAATATAAACATTGATTTTGCCAAATCTTAAGCATTATTTAAAAATGATACATCACAACATAGCCTTTATCCATAGAACAGTGTCACGGGTGATATAACAGGGACCACAGATTGTTAACCTGTGCTCATCTAAGTAGTACACTGTTGAAATAAGAGCGGCGGGGCTGCATCCCCAGCACCCTGCCGCCCACATGGCTAGCTTAGCTTATGCCCCGAAATAATTACATGGAAACTGTATTCTTTTAAACACTGCCTGGCCCCAATAGTTTCAGCCTCTTATTGGCTAGCTCTTACATATTGATCTAACCCATTTCTATTAATCTATGTAGCCCACAAGCTGGCTTACCAGGAATGATCTTAACCTGCATCTGTCTGCAGTGGGACAATCATGGCGACTCTCTGACTCAGCTTCTTTCTCCCAGCATCCTGTTCTGTTTTCTCCGCCTACCTAAGGGTTGGCCTATGAAATGGGCCTAGGCAGTTTCTTTATTAATAAGAAATCATTCCCACATCAGTACACTGCTGACTTAGTTCACTTATTCCTTAAGGAAACACCCAGTCACAAGCATTGTGCTGGTTACTGAAGAAAACCTTAGATGACCATGATAAAAATCCTTCTGCTGCGGGGTTGATATGCTATGTGAAGGACACATGGGAAAGAATTACTGTGCTTGCCCAAAAGAGTCTGGAAACAAGACTGTCTTCCATGCCTGTCATGATCTTACTATAAATATTGGGAGTCTGAAGCACAAGCTCCCATTTAAAGGAAGATAGAGGTTTGATCACTTCACGAATGTATCGGCAGGCTGATGTCAAGGAAAGGTCTCCATTCCAAACAATGTTTTTAGTAACCAAATGTTTTAGGTTCTAACTACGCATCTTCTACTGGGCTAGGCAGTAGGAACTTTGATTACTAGTTGTATTATTTGGTGACTCCCAAGGGAGGGAAAGGCAAGGTATTACAGACCAACCCTCTGACAGGCCTCAACAGAGATGTTGTGGCAGAGTTCAGGCTTAAGTGATCTAGAACAGAAGTTGGGAACTCTCAGAGAGGATGTGCTGCCCGAGACTGACTCCCCTAGAAGACAAGGGGCCTCTCAGTTTGCAGTGTGATGAGCCTGGGGCCCCCCTGTTGCTGTTCGATCAGTCAGCTGTCTGCTGTCTCATCTGTTGTGAGCCCACAAGTCCCTAGACAGGTGCAAACAGTGAACAGCCAAACCCAAGAGTCCCCGAGCAAACAACAACAAAACCTAGACTTACAAATATAAGACTGTACAGTCCTTCATTTAAGCTTGTGGTTGCTAATTTCTCAGTGGAAGGACAAAGCAGAGGACCAGGCTTCCATGCAGGCAGTGAGAATGGGTTGTGTGTACTATCATAAAAGACCTAAACAATTATTCTGTTGGGAGGAGCCTCCGCAACAATAATGAAAAATGAGATAGAGAATAAAAGAAAATATCCAGTATATTAGAAAATTAAGAAATAGAGATGATTAAAATTAACTGCTTCTTTCTAGTATAGAAATGGGTCCACGATCATATTTTGTTAATTTTAAAGTTGCATGGGTGTGTCTGTCATCTAATTATAGTCAAAGAGTCACCTGTAACTTTCTAACTGACTTTTTTAAAAAAATTACAGCTTATGAACTCTGGTTTAAACAAATCCTCTGGGAACTGGATTCTGTTCGTGAGATTTTTCAAAATGGCCATGTAAGTTTCAGTGTCATTAAACTGCATCTGTGTGCCTTTTATAAGCGTGTACAAAGCGTGAAGTGGGCATTTTATCTTATATTTAGTGAAATACTGAAATCCCTAGCAAGTATTTGGAGATTCTTTCTGGGAAGCTGTTTCCTCATATTTCAAGTCTTGAAAGTGTTTTCAAATGATTCCCTGCTCCCTTAAGATTTTTTTTAAAGTAGATTGTCAGGCTAACTCATAACAATCCTATAAGAGGTAGCAGAATTTTACTTCTACTTAGCTTACCTATGACAAGATAGGCTAGATGAGGGAAATGGAAAAGAAAGAGTGGGAAGAGGAAGAGAGGGGGAAAAGGGTGGTAAGACAAAAGATTGAGAGAAGACAGAACAGCACCCAGCAGCTAGGAGAGGAGCAGCCGCACCCACCTGTCTCCTATTCAGACACTATAATAGGTTCCTTCTCTGAGCCTTTGCTTCATGAGCTCCAGTAAATTCTCTCATTCTCTCTCTCTCTCTCTCTCTCTCTCTCTCTCTCTCTTCCTCCCCCTCTCCTTCTACCCTTTCATGTGGCTACAACACCATGGCTTGTCAGTAGCAACTTAGTCACTCAATGAAGAATAGATTAGGGTTAGTCATTTACTGAATCCTTTGCTAGAAGTCCCTCTGGTATGTTGAACTTTCTTCTCTGAAATAAAACGAAAGCAGAAACGTGCTTTGAAATCAGACAGAGTCATTCTGGATAGCTTCTAGCTTGCCTCTGTGATAAGAGTAGAAAAAAAAATCCAATTTGTAGACATCTCTTGCCCCTCAGAATTGTATTATCTTCACAAATACTTAGGGTAAACCTTAGTTCCAGATGTCTCTGTTAATTTTTACAGAAATCTGCTTGCAATGCATTGCCATTCATAATGTATCCTGTAGCTTCCCACAATCCCACTGCTGACTGGGGGTTTCTTCCTTCTGCACCAGGTCAGGGACGAGAGGAACATGCTCAAGGTGATGACCCGGATGCACCGCGTGGTGGTCATCTTCAAGCTCCTGGTGCAGCAGTTCTCTGTGCTGGAAACCATGACAGCCTTGGATTTCAACGACTTCAGGTGTGCACTTCCCAGTTGAGAAAGCAGTGGGCTGCACTTCCCTTCCGGTTCTGCAAAAGGAGGACATGTGGCATAAAGGAGAGGCCTGTTTCATTAGCACTTGAAGGACACTGATTCTGATCACAAAATATTAGAGAAGAGGTTAAAAACATTCCATGTCTCGTTTTCGATATAAAAGTAGACAATCAACTAGTTTCAGTTTATCATGGGACTTGTTTTTCTCCATAAAGGATAGTAGACACGAAGTGGCTTAAATAGCTCGCAATATGAAAATGCAAGAAATAGTAGTGATATATAAATAAATATGTCAACCAAAATGTCAGTATTCATTATATACTCTCGGTTTTAGCTCTAACCTTCTGAACACACACAGCCATCTGTCCATGTGTGCGTATTCATATCTGAATCTGAATTCGAACTTACGTCTCTAAAAAGCACACATGCAGGATTTTTTTTTCTAAAATTAAAGAAATTTTCTCAAATTTACGAGTCCATCATATGGTGTAATAGGCGATGTTCCAAACAAGTTTCAAAGAAAGAGAGGGGGGAGGGGGAGAGGGAGAAGGAGGGACAGAGAGAGAGAGAGAGGAAGAAGAAAAAGAAGTCGGATCATTTGTGGTAGCATTTAAAAAACTAAACTCTCAGCATCACTTAGGGGAGGGGAAGAGCTTTGATGGCTTAATCACGTCTTAGTTCATCTTTGTCCGTATTAGGCAGCATCTTGTTGTTTATACTTACTTTCTCTCATTGATGCTCATCCAGAGAGGAAGATGGATGATCATATCCATGATTAGCACTGGTAGGAGAGAGAGGTTAAATAATATTTGTATACAATCTTTTGCCACTGTGGAAAACACAACTTCCTGATGTCCACCTGTCATTTTTCTTAGAAAAGTATGACACAATGTACACTATTATTTATGTGCATATTTATTCAATATATCCTGGAAATGTGTTTAATTTACAATGTCTATAAATTAATATATATTAAAATATGCATTACACGTTTTTAAATATATATTTCACAACTTTGGAAACCAACTTCAAAGTAGTCCAAAGTGACAATAATGTTTATGTACTTCGTTTTTTATTCAAGTAAGAGGCTTTTTAGGTAAATTCCAGGCAGCTTTCTCTGTGCTCCTGATAGCTATTCTGAGCTATATCCTCTTTTTACAAGAAACCTTACAGGGGTATACAATCTCATCTCTCCCTTGCTCTTCCCCCTCTTTCTCCTGTTTATTCTCAGAGAGTACCTATCTCCAGCATCGGGCTTCCAGAGTTTACAGTTCCGACTGCTAGAGAATAAGATAGGCGTTCTTCAGAGCTTAAGAGTCCCTTACAACAGAAGACACTATCGTGATAACTTCGGAGGCGAGGCCAATGAGCTGCTGCTGAAATCGGAGCAGGAGCAGACGCTGCTGCAGCTGGTGGAGGTACGAGCCTCCTGCTCAGCTTTCCACATACAAATCCAACCTCTTGCTAACTTCAGGTCTGCTGCATCAGAATTCAAACACTCTTATCAAAATAAGGCTCCATTCATGCATGATAAACAAAGACAGAGAAAAACCCTACTAAACTTGTAATTAAGCTTTCTAAAATATTTAAAATGTTAAAATATTAAAAATCTTATTGAGAATTCAAGATTTATGTAATTGTATGTCAATATCCAAGAGTTTCATCATCTCATTAAATCATCCCATCAAATATTCCTACTGAGCAATATGCAATTAGTTGATTTTTTGCCTAGATTTATTTATTTAATCAACTTTGTTTCTCTGAAATATAGACTAATTAAAAATTATGCTGAGAATTTTTACTAATTAAATTAATAAGAATGTTCTCATCATGAAAATTCTCATATTTAGATTCCATGGGAATTTACAAATAGTGTTCTTGATTAATTGAATTTTCATGATACAAAGTTTGACTTGATTTTTGTCACTAAGCTTTTCTCTTTGCAAATTAATATGTTTATCTAGTGAATTGCAGTCTGCCCTCAAGCTGCAACGCATTGAAAGTGCAGGCGATTAGCTTACTATTGCCTACACATTGTTGGAAAACTTAAGACCGGAGGAAGTGACTAAAAAGCTCATCTCAAAACTAAATGCAGGCTCAGTAAGGAAACGATAGGTGTTTATACAGCCAGATTGATTTCTAGACCACGAGGTCATCTGCAGTCTTTGAATGACTGCAGGAGGGGCTGCAGAGCTGGCTCAGTGGTCAAGAGCAGTTACCGCTCTTCCAAAGAGCGGCAGTTTGTTTCCTTGGTCCCTGATCAATTCAAACAGTTGGAACACCAGTGGCGCTGTTGACTGCCTTCTGGGCAGCCCCTTTTGCTTGGTAGGCTTGTAGTACAGCTACAGCTTCAACAGCCTTTGAGCGGAGAGACTCTGGAGACTCAAGCATGTGAAGTAATTCTGAGTTACCAATCTCCAGCAGCACGCCAGCAATTGTTTCACCGTAGAAAAAATATCTAAACATCGAAAAATTTAAATATTATGATAAAACATTGCAAAATATAAAATACAAAAAAGGGAAAGGAAACTTTGAACCTTATGTACTGAGCAAATGCCAGGTTTAGCAATCTAGTGCTAGTCCTAGATTACTTGATTTAAAACAACAAAAAAAAAACCCCAAAATAGTAAGATATAAAAACAAATTAATGTTTTATAGCCCCCGGGAGAAGAATTTTCAGCAAAGTATTGAAAATTTAAAGTATTCTTTTCTTTAATTTTGTAATTCTTTATTGTGGAATAGCTTGGGATGTCAGTTCTGTTTTAAGTAGAAGAACTGATAACTAAGCAAGAAAAGATAATTTGGATTATAAAATTCTTGCTTTCATAAAAATTCCTTAAACAGAGGGGAAAAAAAACCCCAGCAGTTTGTTCCCCAGCACTCACATAGAGAGGCTCACAACCCTGTCGACATCCCTAGGGGATTTAATACGCTCTTCTGGTCTCAGCGGCTACTGCACCAAGTTTTATAACTATCTCAAAATTATGAAGATATTAAAAGTTTATGCTTACCAGGTACTCATCTAAACAATTGTTTGCTTAAGGCATGGCTGGAGAGAACACCTGGCTTAGAGCCACATGGATTTAATTTCTGGGGAAAGTTTGAAGAGAACATCCTGAAAGGCCTAGAAGAAGAATTCCTAAGGATACAGGTAATTATGAATTCATGCCATAAACTTATTGTGAAAAGAATTAGAAATTTATCTCATAAATTTCCCATTATTTTCATAATTTTCTTTACAATCTGTCTTTTATAAACGCATCTTCTTGAATTATATAATACATGATTGGCTTTAGCTTTCCTCATAGGGATAAAAATGATGCCAAACTAAGATCTACATTATAAAGAAAGATTTCTACCTGTAGTGAACAAATAGTATTGATACAATGTTTTATTCTTCTTAAACTGGATATTGTGATCAATTCAAGGCACAAGTGGCATAGGAGAGAAAAACTAAACAAATATATTTAACCATGTAACTTTTGCTGATGTTTCTGCTAGATCCTTTCCATTGGCCACAGAGAATATCAGTTTGTTCTTTTTTTTTTCTTTTTTTGAGATTGCTTCCCAGTTCTCTTCAGAGTAGAGGTCTTTTCACGCTGTCTTCAGGACTCAGCTTCTCTGGTCATTCAGCTCTGCCACTTTGAGCAGGGATTTTGAAAGCAGACTTTGACGTCCTGTGATATGGGCTCCACTTTCATCCTCACCGAGGATCTCTGTGACAGCAAATCAATTATTTAACTTCTTGCGTAACTTTTCTTGCAGGCAAAATAGAAAGTAAGGCTATCTACCTCAAAGGGTTACCATGATACATTCTTGTTTTAAAGCATTTCAATAGCAGTTGAACCTTGACTCGTTTAAAAGGACAAGTGCTTTTTTTACCACTGAGCCGTCTCTCCGGGCCACTCAGCACTGTTTTTGAGGGATCTCTGAACATTGCCAACTTTTTATCTTCCAGTAGCTTGCCCATATTTTTCTCCTACCGCCATGTCTTGAGTGCGATTTCCGCTAAAGTGAAGGTCTGTTCAGTGTCCCATCCCTTCCACTTGTAGGCCTTTTAGTTCATTCTCCGAGCTTCAGTCCTGGTTGTCCTTCCAAAACAGAAACCTGATGACCTTCCCCTCTTGCCTAAAACCCTCATGTATAGTTTGTTTTCAAGAAAAAGATAAACATCTATGATGGGGGAACCCTAAGGTTTTTCATATATCAATTGATCAAACCGAATGGGGAGGACCCACTAGCTGAGCTCTTAGCTTTCAATGTTTGCCACCAGGCAGACCTTTTCATGCCTGCCAACCTTCTGACTGTTGTCACTGCCTGTGGTGATACTTCTGTTCCTGTATAGTGCTATCCCTGGTCACAATGCAGTGCTTGGGTGACTAATTGCATGGCATCTTTTTCCTACAAGACAATGTGTTTGAGGTGAGGCGATGCAATTTCTGCTCACAATTTTACATCAGTCACTTTCCTGTGAATTTAGTAAATTAATAATCATGACAATAATATTACATGCAGGCCCCTCCGCACGGTGCTTGCTCTGATGGATCGAGGATGGGGTAATCTGGCTGAGTGGTCTATTACGGTCAAATTAACCAATTGCAGATAAAGCAGACCTGCTTTAGCCAATCAAAAGATAGCAGCTAAATGAAAACAGAATGTAAGCCATATTTAAGAAATGGTACTTCTAGACCAAAAGAGGCAATATACAATTTAAATGGAATTTATAGTATTTCTGATTAAGAAATAACATTTTCTAAGACTTCTAATGAAGAGTATTGGATATTATTAAATTATTTAAATGCAAGTAAAATGAGAGAACAGGAAGTATATGGGTGATTCCTTCTTGAGGATCTCCTCTCCCACATTGTAGTGTTTTCGGTACAGATAAATACTCGCTGAAAAGAAATACTCAAGGTACACCCTCTCTACAAGCTGAGAATCTGCTTCTCCTAAGGCAGGCATTTTAAAAGAGTACTCTCTTCTCTGCTTGGGAAGATTAAAGCAGTATTTCTCCCCAGGCTTTGGAAGAATCAGAAGAGAAAGAGGAGCAGATGGCTGAGTTCCGGAAACAGAAAGAGGTTCTCCTGTGCTTGTTTGACGAGAAGCGCCACGAGTACCTCCTAAGCAAAGGTAGGTGCTTTGTTCTCAGAGTCTTACACCTCAAGGGTGTATGAGCGAGAATGAGAAATGCACCTGTACGCCTGTCGATCGAGCCTGACTTGGGGGGAAATCTGATGAAAATTGTTTTCCTACTTGGAGAAGTAAGAAGTAGGTAAATACAGTGCCTGACAGCCCTTCGTTAACAAGTTTGCTGGTTAGATATACTTACAAGACACTAGGAAACATTTCCATACTATGGGCTCCATGTAAGGGTGTCAAGGGAAAGTTTTATTGTAAAATTCTCAAAGTTTTTAGAAATAAGCAAGACAGATGTAATAATTAATAATTGTATAAAAACAGACTGTAACACTGACTTGAGGTCAGCCTCAAACAGGTGCTAGGTTTCACTCTCTATAAACCCTCAGAGACATGGCTACCATTTGGCTCTTGCAAGGAGGGATGGAGGATTCTTTTAGATTACAAGCCACACTCTTGTATAACCATCGCACCCCATGATATTATGATGCCCAAGTTAGGTTAAAATCCCTGATCCTTACTCAGCTCTTGAGTACAAGGAGTATGGATATGAACTACCGCATCCAATGCAAACAAACAAGCAAATAACAAAACAATTTCTAAAAGGGAATAAAGTGAATCGTGTTTAGCTTTTGATTAGTGAACCACTGTATTGCTTCAACTGGAAAATACTATATCATAAGAGTTACATATTAATTATATAATGCTGTTCTAGTACATCACTGAACATATTTGAGTGTTTATAACACATATATGTATAATATTAAATACATAGGTTAATATATTAATCTGCTTTTATAACCATAAATTACTAAGTTCAAGCTAGGGAACAAAAACTTAAACATTATTTTTTTCTCTGAAAACACCTAAAACATTTAAGTATTTAAGGTGGTAATTCAAATGAACACTACTGCCTTAAATTACCTGTCAAGCTGAGACTTTCTGTGAAAGCTAGCTCAGTGGTAACATCTAGGGCATGCGAGGACTTGGGCCCCTTCCCTAGCACCAGAACAAGAGATTTGAATGCTGAGAACTCGCTGATTGTCTTACAGGTGAGCGACGACTGTCATACAGAGCACTCCAGGGAGCACTGATGATCTATTTTTACAGGTAAAAAGAAAATTTAAAAGCAGAAACTGGTGTGAAACTGAAGAGTTGTTTGGTAGGATATGCTAAGGATAAAGACCATAGAGTGCAGTCAAAATTCAATACAGTAATTCAGCTTTAGAAGCAAACACAGAAAGCAGCTCCGGTGAACGGCAAGTCTGACTGGGCTCATGCAGTTGGCTGTTGGTGCACAATGTGCACACAACCAAATATATGTTGGCTATTAATTATAGGAAGCATTGTGTGTCAGTCATTAAGTGGCCCCAAGGGCCAAAGCTGATCTTTTCTTAGAAGTTCAATGATGAAATCATTATTTCATTAAAAAAATAGTTCCAGAGATTTGTCTGTTTTATCAAATAAAAATTTGAGGCCAGTGAGCTGAGTGAGTGGGTAAAGGCACTTGCCACCAAGCTGGAAAAAGACAGCTGACTACCTCCACTGTCTCCTGGTTGTTCCAGCCAAGGTGTGCACACACCCTGGTCCACCCCTACATAAAGGAAATGCAATTAAGATTAAAATGAACAGAAAAGTGGGCAATTGAGAATGTCTCATAACCGGTTGTCTGCTTGGTCAATGGTTTTATATAAAATTTCCTTTACAGTCTAAAAGGTTTTCAGGGTCCCCTGGGTGTTCACTTCCATGGGGACCATGAATATGTGTTCAGCCAGTGAGGATTACATTTCCAAATAAGCCTCAAGGGACTGTTAAAGAATTTTTTTTTTAGTTGCAAATTTTCATTTTGCAAATTCTCTCAGATCTGTTTCTTCAGAATCAGAAGAAACAAAATCTTTTAACTTCACTTTCTCATCTTGCAATAAACGAATATCCTAAGTAAAATATGTGTCAAGAATGTTGATGACTTAGATAAAAGAAATTCAAGCATAGTAAGGGCCATAGAAATCATCTGTTTTCATGTCTTAGTATCTGCTTAGAAGCATTTGATTGTTGCTAGGCTTCTATTTAAGATAAACACATCTCCCTTCCAGTAAGATAGTAGCAGGCAGGATTCTTCTGGCTGGTTACTTCAGACATATTACATGGACCTTTCTAGATTTCACTCTAATATTGGGCATTGACTGGCGTTTCTCCCATGTTTTGAGGTAAGGAAACAAAGACGGAGAGGGTAATCCAAAGGTAGTACAGCTCCTAAATACTAAGTTGCCCAGGACCCATGCACAGCTACTCCGGCTTGCCTTGGTGCCCTGAATCTCCTCAATCAGTACGACTTCTGACTGTTGTTTCCCGTAGGGAGGAGCCCCGGTTCCAGGTCCCTTTCCAGTTGCTGACCTCGCTAATGGATATAGACACGCTCATGACCAAATGGAGATGTAGGTACTCTTCCACCAGGTCCCCTCACCCTCCTTTTGTGCCTTTACCGCATTGCAGGGATCAAGAATGTTTTATTTCCTTTTAGAATAAAAAGGGAAAGTGAACTTTATGTCAGGCTTAGTATATAATATCTTCATCCCCATGCCAATGTGTTAAAAATAAAGTTATTTGCTTTACTTTATTTCATAAGTTTTTTGTTAATTTTCTGGTTGGTGTTTGAAACAATGGGTTTCATCATATTTACATACTCACACATCACTGTCCCCTATATTCACTTGGCCACCAACCTCCCCTTTCTATTCCCTACCTATCTGGTACCTTCTTCCCTGCACATGTTTACCTTTCCATGTTCATGAATGTGCTGCTAAAATTACACCCAAATGAGAGAAAGCATGCAGCCTTCTTTTTTCTTTCTTAACCCTTAGGACTCCCTCATACCCCAGTTTCCCCATCCCTCCCTAGAACTTTACACAATGACCTCTTGTGCATAATTTCATTTTTTTAAATTTTTTTCCTGGAGGTGTAGGATCCCACAGAGAAAGAAATGGGAAGGACTCATGAAAGCCATTACATGGCCTTGCCTCCCCATTTTTGTGGTCTAAGGCTAAAAGCAATGAAGAATGAAGTGAAACTATATGTAGCCTAGGTCACAGGGTTGCTAGACAACCTGATGGTCTCCTCTGGTGCCCGTGTTTGATGTTTCCATCTGGCTAAGTGATAAGGTGTCAGCCTTTACTGAAGCAATAATCATTACCAACCCTTTGGTTTTAGAACACTGCGGAGCTAATGGCAGAACAATATTCACGTGATAAATTTGTGTGTTTGCCTAGATAACCATGTGTGCATGGTGCACAGGATGCTGGGCACCAAGGGCGGCACTGGGGGATCCTCAGGCTATCAGTACCTACGCTCAACCGTGAGGTAAGTTGGGGCAGATCTTGGCATTTACAGGTCTGTGGATGTCATGTTGGAAAAGTTACACTTGCCTCTTAACTGAAAGCAGCACATTTAGTTGAATACCAATATTCTTATGGAAACTCAAGGTATGAAATTCTCAGAAAACTTTATCATTTCCCAGAGCAGTCCTTCTCAGTGTGTGGGACCCGTCAGAGGTCCAATTACCCTTCACAGGAGTCACCTAAGACCACAGGGAGCCACAGGTATTGACATTGACACATCTACATGGACAGAATTAACCTGAGAATGTTTCTAGTGCCTCATCTCATTTAATCCTCACAAAGTTCTGGCCAGAGGAAGTCTTGTAGATTTTTATTCCGGAGTTAGGCTCTTCAGTTTCGTATTCACGGCCCCTTATGTGACAAGTGACAGAATCAGGATGGCAATCAGATTTAGTTGGCTTCAAAGGCAAGTTTTCTTCCTATCATAAAACTTTGCCAGATTTTGCTATTTTAAAGCTATCATTTAAAATGGCTGGCTATGACACAGAAAAGCAATTTTCATATGAAAACCACTCTATTAAATGTGTGTAATGAAGCCAAGATTATATTTAAATTTATTAATCCTTCATAGAAGTCACATGACAGATACTTTGCAGTTAGGAAATACTTTCCAGTGAGCAACAATGAAATCCATATTTTAAGTATATTACTTTACAGACCAACCCTTTAAAATGAAAAAGTAAGAGGCATAAAACAATGTCTCAGTCATTAGAAATATTTGCTGTTCATCAAGAATTTGATACCCAACGCCCATGTAAATCAGCTTACAACTGACTGTAATTTCAGGTCCAGGAGAGTGATGCCTCTGGCCTCACCAGTACCTGCACTTACATGCACTTAATCCCCCCACACATATACAAACACACACCCTACACACATATACACACACACCCTACACACATACACACACATTCACACACACTACACACACAATACACACACACCACATACATACAAATATTATTTAAAAATTATTTCTCATTTGTTAGAAGATTTATTAATGTCACAACCTTAACTACGTGAAAACAATATTACAGCAATGACTCTAGGTTTAATTTGGATCACTCTGGTCTGAATCAAGCACATTACTGCTGATAAACATTAATCTGGGATGTGATGAAAAGTTACATAATCTTAGTACCAATACTACCTACAAACCAACCTATATATGTTATTTATGACATGTATGATATAAGATTCACTATTAGTTATTTATGGGAAATGCTTTAGAAAAACTATCGAGCAGAATGTTTTCAATTTTTCCTATTAACAATCTAACATGTAAATTGCATGTATGCTTCCAGTGACAGATACAAGGTGTTTGTGGATTTATTTAACCTCTCAACATACCTGGTTCCTCGACACTGGATACCAAAGATGAATCCTATCATTCACAAATTCCTCTACACAGCCGAGTACTGTGACAGCTCTTACTTCAGCAGTGATGACTCGGACTAATGTCTTCTCAGCGTCTGGGGAAACTGCAGTCTCCTTAGTCCATCTTTTATAAGTTTTTATGAATACATGTTTGGAGTAATATATTTATATATGTAGCTCAGTGACATGGTGTTCTGGCCCAATCTTGGAAACAATCTTATAATCTTGTGTATTGTGGTGATGTAAGATTAAGCACTATGATAAGAAATAATTCATCAAAGCAGTAGCATCATCCATATGATGTATTCCTGCTAAAATTCAACATACCCTTAGACTTACTCAATAGAACCACTTTAAATAATTATTACCTCATTGTGTCATGTCTTATAAAGCATATTGAACACTTACTTTATATTAGATATGCATTAAATACTGTCATTCCATACAAAATTTGCTCAAATAAATCTTTAATTTATTTAGGTTTTGGTTGTGCATTGCTTATAAAACATGGCCTTGTTTGGGGATCTTGAACAGTGCCAGAAATCTTTTTGAAGATTGGCCTAAGGGATGTTATAGGATTATTATTTTACAAGCCCCAGAACTCAAAGGTACTTAAAAAATACACCACAGGAACCCAGTTCAGCTTCTGGAATACGCTCCTCCTGAAACGTTTTGAAGATGATTTTCTCTCTTCTGTGTCAATATTAGCTGTCATAGACAGCATTCTCCCTTACACTGTAGCCCCTGAGAATGACAAAGCCTGTTTTCCCCTGCTCCAATGCCTGCGCTGGGGCAGGTCAGTGCTAACACAAAGAACTTCTGTAGAAATGAGTAGCAGTTCTCCAGGGAGGAGAGATCTTTGCAACCCACTAAATAGGCCAACTGGCCAAATGGCAATCACGCTTTTCTAATAAAAACACAGTGCATTGTCACCTGTGAGGGTCTTGGAATTAGTATTTCAAGGATGTAAAGAGGAAGATGACGGCAGCTTTCGACTACATGGCTTGTGTGTATGTACTGTGTGCACGTGTGCACTCTCACATGTGTGTTTACATTACACACTGGTAGTTAAACAGATAATAATCCAGAGGCAAATACCATGGGGACTAAAGGCAGCTCTCAGAAATCAATAAGCTGGAGAGGAAATGCCGAATTTGTCCTTTGCTAACTACGTGCTGACGTACACTCTGACGGAAACCCCAGTTTCTGTCTAAATGGGGACTAGGTTTTCAGCAAGCTTCATTCCCTCTCATCAAAAAGCGCATAAATAATAGCTGGTCTATGACTCAAATGCCGGGGAGTCCTGGAGTAAGTTCTACCTATCAAAGATTGTTTCTTTAGTAGACTCAATGATTGGGTTCTTTATATTTTTATTTCTTGGTGACTAAGCTATAGATCACTGCAAGAACTTTTTTTTCAAAAGCTTCAGTAATTCTTAATGCAATTATCACAGTAATTTGTACTGACAGTTTCCCCACTGGGCCCCATTAGCCATTTCTCTGGGTGCTGGGGAGCTACTTTAATGGCAACTCTCAGTGGAATTTCAAAGTTACTGCCAAGCTTTCATTTCATTTGCCATAGGGACTTCATGAAATCACTTCCAGGACCTGTGGATGACTTACTTCCAGCATGACTAAGTGTTAAGTAATGGCTGACTGGCTCGGCCTTGGGTTTTCTGGGGTTGCAGCACCCATGAGCTGGGGTGTTGAAATAAGAGCGGCGGGGCTGCGTCCCCGGCACCCGGCCGCCTGCACGGCTAGCTTTATATGCGAAATAATTACACGGAAACTGTATTCTTTTAATCACTGCCTGGCCCATTAGTTCCAGCCTCTTATTGGCTAGCTCTTACATATTGATCTAACCCATTTCTATTATGCTATGTAGCCCACAAGCCGCCTTACCAGGAATGATCTTAACCTGCATCTGCCTGCAGTGGGAGAACCATGGCGACTCTCTGACTCAGCTTCTTTCTCCCAGCCCTCTGTTCTGTTTACTCCACCCACTTAAGGGTTGGCCTATCAAGGGGCCTAGGCAGTTTCTTTATTAATAAGAAATCACTCCCACATCATTGGGGTAGATAGGTCATCCCTCACCTACAGAGGATGGAAAGGTAGAGATGGGCCTCTCCGTTCGTTTGAAATAATTTGCAAGCTATCTGACAGGCATTAGGAGATTCCCAATGGTTTAAAACTCTAGAGTAAAATAACATCATTTTGGAGGTACAAATTTTGGAAAATGCAGTAAGTGCATTACTGTAGCATTTTACAAACCCGTCTGCATTCTGCTCTGGGGATGATAGTGTGGAAATTGCTGAGCTAAAGGTCATTAAATTTAGTTACTAATAAACGTTGTCAGAATCAATGGAGTTACTTATATCAGGCTCTAAAGAGAAAGTAAAAGCAAAAAAGGTGTGAAGTCATGGAAAAAGCGCGATATTTTACATACATATAGGTACATATATGTATATGATATTTGGCAGGAACTACACAAAGATTGTTTCAACTCTGTTTCACCAAAGGTCATCATAACTTCATACAAAGACAACAACAAAACTGAAAAGCTTTTGTGAAGACGTTGCCTGGTGACTATCTGGTCAAGCTTGATGTGGATCTCTGTAGCTGAGGGCAGTTATTCCAGGGAAGAACAGCTTAATGATCTTTCTTCATGCTACCAGTAAAAATCCCTTGTCTGCCTTTACTTTGAGGGCATACTCAAGCACATCCCAGCAGCGTGCATTGTGGGACAATAACCTCATTATCTATGTGGCATCTGTCTCAGTTGTTTTCTGAGGCTGGCTGGGTATAAGTGAATTGTGGAGCTGTGAGACAATAAGACATATGCCTCCCAGAAAGGATCAGTGGAATGGGGGAGGAAGGAGGCAGACAGAGGAATGGGTTCTTAGGTGGAGTTGACCTGATTGGGTACCTAGAATTCCCTTGACTTGATTGAGTGGTTACACAATAGCAGTGCTGCTGACAGAATGACATGGGAAAGGGGTAAGGACCACTGGGTGCTGAGCAGCTTAGGGAGGATGGCCAGGGGAATCTTTGACAGAGTGGAGGGAAAAGTGCTTAGGAACAAATCCACACTGGATGTATGGATTTGGATCCAAGGAAATGTGAATGTAAAGCTTATCAATAATAACAAATATCTATTAGCACTCACAAATAACTAATAAACCACACATTTAAGAAGTCCTTTTTAATTCAAAGTCAAATACAGGTAGTTTTATTACAAATGTTATCAAAATTCAGAATGTGAGCAGTAACAATCATTTTGAAAATTTAAAACTTTTACATTTGAAACTGGGTTTCACAAAACCACTGAAAACATGTTGAAAGTCAGTAATAAAACTATAGTTGAACTCAATCCCTTTCTGGAGTCGTTGAATAATTAGACTACTCTGTTAAAAAACACTAAGAACTGTCCTCTGCTATTTTTCCACACTCCAGTCTCTGCACATTCTTTTGAGATTGCTTCTCATGGAAACAGGAAAGAGAAAAAGGAGTTTTGCTCTTGATTCTGCTGGTTAAGGAAGGACATGAACAAATAGCAAAGTGAGTGAGACCACCATGTATCAGAAATTTTTTAAATAAGAGATTGAGTAGTAAAAATGGAATGCCAAAAATGGGACCGAGTTCTGTTGGACTTGGAAGGTGAACCATCGGGAACACATGGGAATTATACAATAAAGGACCAGAGAGATGGGAAAATGTGGAAAATACTTGTTTTCTACTACAACAAGAAGAGAAATGTATTGGATCCTTGGCAGTGAAGCACTCTAGAAATTCTGACTAACAGGAAGTAGCATAGGATACTTCCTGTCACCTGGTTGCCATGTGTTTCATTCAGCTGGGTTCTCTGTCTGGAGGAGGGACTTGCATAAGCTGTTTTGTGCATAGTTGTTCTTCCGTCTAAGGCAAGGTCCATTTGCTGAGGTGACACAATCAATATTTCAACTCCATACATATAGCCCTCCCTCGAGGAAGGCAGCTGTGACTGGGAGATACACACCTTCCGGGGCTGACAGTTCCAGTCGATGAAGTCACCTATGGCTGGTGATTACAAGCCACAAAGGAGAACCAATTCTGATTGTTTCTTTGATCCAACCTGACCAAAGCAGCCAGAACGACAAAATGTCAGCAAAAATCCCAACTGCTTCCAGATGGAGGGCCTGATGTGACTTCTGATCCCACCAGGCTCTCTGAGTTCCACACTGTGCTGTGGGGAGGGGTGATTCCAGAGTGATGGTTGTCCGTCTCTCTGCAAGACTGGAATGATCCACCATTGCCTTAACAGTGCTAGCTGGCCCTTAGAACCTCCTACAGGCAGTTGCTGAAACTCGACCGTGAATAATGCTGAGAATTAAACACTACATTCAATTACACTCTGAAGAGCATCAGATTTTAGTTGTCTCATGATGACTCCAAAACACAACAGGATCACACAAAGACAACAGAGACAGAGTCTGCAATGCCTAAGGCAAAAAGTAAAAAAGAAAAGTATTAATAGTAATCAATTTTCTCATGATTTGCTTTGCAAAATTTAATTTTCACTTAAGTTTAGAATGCGTTAGTATCCATTAACCAAATAATTTAATGGTATACTTTGCTGTATAATAGAAAGGCAACATTAAAGGCAAAAAAAAAAAAATCAAGCCCTGAAGTACTTGCTAACTGAATGAGTGCATAAAAGACCTGCATGCGTTGTATTTCCCAAGGGGAAAAACATAACTTATAGAATTTATTTTAAATTATTTGAAAACTTGACCTCTTACTTTTGAAGTTTATTACATTCTAATGAAATCTAAGTGTGTTTGGCTTTCTTATTGCATCAGAATATATAACTTGGCGCCATAGTAAGAGCATTAACAGCACATTTGAAAACTGGATGTCATTTTAATGACTCATAATCTGGATCATGGAATAGTCTCTGCCTTTTGCCATTGTTCATTGGAATAATGTGGACAGTACTGGGTATACAATGTTCAGGAAATATGGTCTGGAAGGATTTGGAGCCCAGGACAGCCAGGGACCAGGAAGGCCTCTGGAGACTCAGACTGTGAAAGCAGATATAGGGGAGAAAACATCTACGAGGCTGGAAAAGGCCAAAGAAACAAGCAGAGCCGTGGTCAAGGCAATCATGCATCACTGTCTGCACTGTGTCCATTGGGCTCCCCAGGCCCTACATCCATGGCGAGAGCTTTGAACACAGTTAATTTTGAGCAGAAACTAGTCATGTCTCACTGCC
Organism: Microtus ochrogaster; assembly: GCF_000317375.1. NCBI lineage: Eukaryota > Metazoa > Chordata > Mammalia > Rodentia > Cricetidae > Microtus > Microtus ochrogaster. Next base: position 122,525,931 of record NC_022009.1, on the reverse strand, counting down.
ACGTTCAGGCACTGTGAGTCAGCAGCAGAGGGGCATAGATAGCAGCCTCTGATCTGTGACTGTCAGTGACGCAAAAGTAGCAGGGGCCTGGGTGGCTGGCTGTGCTCTGCGAGGCCGGCTGTTTCCAATATGGAAATCATGTCACTGTCTAATGGAACGGGTTAGTTACCGATTTTCATAGACTCTAGACAGCGGTCACTAGAAGCAAAACATCAACCCTCGAATTGGGTTGTAACTCTTTCTCACAATCTGAAGGGTCTGCAAGTTGTGAAGATCTGTGTGTCACATTGTTGGAACTCATTGGCAATGAGAAAGGATTGTCTTGATATGGGGTTTAGTGTAATTCCAAGCAGATATAGAACACATGAGGGCTTTCCAGACTGAATCTCACACTGCAATTCTGAATACAGCTTTCAGCATCAGCTTCGAGCCCTGAGCCAGCCCTTTCTGTTTGTTTTTATTAGGCTTGTTATATACAATATAAAGGCATCTGTGTATTTGGTAAGCTGTGTAGTTTCTGTAGGTATTCTGTGAGCATTTTGCAGGTGGCAAATTAAGAAAAAAATGAGTGTGATGTTGACTCAGATTTTCTTTCACTGACACAGAAAAACGGATTCCTAATTGTTCTTCCTTTCATTTGTTCCTTGCCTTTGCAGTGTCAGAGATCAAACCCAGGGTCTTGAACATGCTGTACCCATGTTCTCCCACTGACCACATCCTCAGACCTCCTGACAGGCTCGAGCAGCAGAGGAATTCACACATTATAACACATGAATTTGAAGCAGCAATGTGGCTATGGAGAAGTCCAGTCTCCTAAAGGAAGTGTGTAATCTGTTTTCTGAAGTAGTTGCCTGTGCTAAGTTATTGTACATGTTTTAACACACATACATCATATTTTGATCTTAAAATGAATACATGTTTAAAAGTGCACTAGGAAAACGTTATTTATTAGTTAAGGGAGAAGCAAAAAAATTAATACCACAAAGGGTCACTAAGTCCATTGGAAGCATTCAGGTTTGTCAAGATGGTATAATCTAAAAGCCCTTAATATTTAGCCTAGAAGTTTCAACACAAAGCCATGACTTACCACAGACATTTCCTCCCATCTTCACATGGGCGTAGCCTTCTATTCCCCAGGAGCTGCCCCATGAATTTCTCACCATCCAGTATGGAGTGTTTCCTACAAAGGAAAGATGCTAAGACACCCTAATAAACCTCTCTCGATTAGGAGCACATACATTTCTGTATTTATATTTGAGTATGCTATAAATCTATTTGCTGCAAGAAAAATATCATAGATGTAAAATAATAATTTACATTTACTTTCTTAACGTTATTTTGTCTGGATGGCTTAGTCAATTTCAACTGGGCTTACTGTCTCATTCTACACTGTAGAATCTGACTGAGTTCATTTTGTTTAATTCTCAGTTAGATAAGACAAGATAAACTCATTGCCAGGGAATTAGAAGATGAGATATTAGGCAATTATGATAAACTATCAATTATTAATCTCATGCCAATAGTTACCCTAAATATTACAGATGAAGCATGAATTTAAAGTTTCATTTATAGATTGGGGTGTGGCTCAATGTCCAAGTGCTGGTCTTGTATATGCAACCCAAAGGATTGAATGCCCAGCAAAACACTCCCCTGACACGCACACATGGGGTGGTCTAAAGAAGGGAGAGATCTAATCAAAACCTGATGAGTCTGTCAAGATAACAGTCAAGAAGCTTCTGAGGCACAGCAGGGTATCTCAGTATCCTCTGGGTAGCCCTAGCTCAGATCTCCATCTTGGGAGGGATTCAGTGCACTAGGACTTACCGGTTTTATCAAATCCTGTGATGAGAACCGCATGGTTCGCCTCCCCACTAGAGCAGTGATGTTGGATAATGCCCCCCAGGTAATCCTGCCAGCTCACTGCATCAACTATCACCACCAAAGGGCCGAAGCTCAGAAGTGCTTTTGCCATTTCATCTTCTTGGTCACTGTGGAAGGAGGATATGCATGGGTAAAGAATTGAACTTTTAAGGTAAAAGTGAAAAAAATGAGAGCTCGATGCGACAGTAAGTCACATCCTCTCTCTGGATCCACCGTAGGACATAATCACTTTCTTCCTTTTGTTATCTGCGGAGCTGTTCTCACACGCCCTTCTGAGTCATATGAGGCCTGGCCCTGAGGAGCAAGAGTCCATGGAAGATGCCTAGCATGATGGTGTTTTGCTTTGAGCCTAGGTGATGTTTGCATTTGACTCCCCTGCCCCTTTGTGATCCTTTTCAGTGTCTGTAAAATGTCTCATGGAGGTTTGAGTGGATCGGTGGGCCCTCCATGACATGTTTTGGGAACTCAGAACAGGAGAGGGAGATTAATGGGTTCAGAGTTGTACAGGAACAATCTTCATCCGAGCCTTGTGGTCCATAACTCACCTCCAGTCCTAGACGCACATCGCACAAGGAGCGAAACAGACACACCAGCAATCTGGCCGCTAAGAGCTGAGGGAGATACCAAGGAAGACCCTCCATCCCAGCACTGCAGTGTACAGTGCCGCTTCCCAGAGTGAGACTCCAGGCTCTGTAATAAAGCAGGGCAGCACAGCCACCTTTATCTCAGCGGCACCCTCTGCTAAAGGTGCTGCGCACCGTGCCCCGTGTCTGTGCCCAGTTCATGAACTTCGGGCAAGGGGGCTGGAGGTTAAAATACGCAGACACACACAGACAGAGAGACAGCGACACGGGTCATCCTTGAATTCCCTAAGAATGCCCCCTTTATTGTGTTCAGGGGTAGATTATATAGAGATAGCCACGCCCCAGCCAAACCCACCAGAAACCACTCTCCTGCCATCAGGAACTCCTGAAGGTCTCGAGCTCAGAGCAGCTGTAGGCACTCAGATCAGGGGATCAGGATCTGGGGTCTCACTGCTCCCAACATAAAGGGTCTTGTAAGGTGAGGGATATCAGTTCTGATGAGGCTCAGAAGTGTGTATTTCACCTCTGACCCACAGCTCCTCAGTCACTAGCCTCAAGTCAGAGATTCTGGCTGAACATGAAAGCACTTTGCCCTGCTGTCTCCTTCTCCTAGAGCCTCCGTTTGGAGCAATATTCACGATGCTATTCTCCTCAGCACATTATCTCAGAAGTCACTCTTCAGTGAGGCTCCTCTAGGACCGCATATTTCCCTTTCACCTAGAGCAGTGGTTCTCAACCTTCTGAATGCTAAGACCTTTTAACACAGTTCCTCAGCTTATGGTGACCGCCAACCAGAACATTTTTTTCTAGTCTGTATTTTTAGACACGTTCATTTGCATGCTCTTCTCTGACCACTGGATGTCATCATGCAAGTTTTCATAATGCATGAATATTTATTATTAAAATTCAATCGAGTGCAAGTTAAAATTGCAGTCTCAAACTTAATGCAGCCTGTCCCTCCGTCCAGTGCTTAAAATTATTATGGTTATGAATCATAATATAAATATCTGATATGCAGGTATATGATGTGCAGTCAGTTATGGAAGCAAAGTTCTGGCTCTTAAGGTTCCTCCCATGCCCTTGCTGCCAACAGGAGCTGGGCTGACGATCTCTGGTGCTCTGGGAACTTCTATCTGGATTATATTAGAGGCTTATGCTTGGCTCAGGGATCTGATTTCACCCCATTGCCCACTTCCCACTGGCAGATGCCGTCTGTATCAAGCATCAGTAACTCACAGGACATTCTGTGCCAGTGTCAGAATTGAATTCTTTTACTCCCTCTGATGTTTTGATAATGGTACAATAACCCAAAATGCATTTATCAGTGGGACCAGCAGTTGATGGCTTCTTCTGTTTGTAACATTTCTATTCTAGACCTGTAACTAAATGGCCTAAATAATTCTCTGGCTAGCTTTATTTTTTTAAAAAATGTGATTTTAATTATATTTTAATGATTATTTATACTTGAACTTATGCAAAGTTGCCCCATTTTGCAATTTCCAGCACCACTTCTTCCCCTTTTCCAGTCTCTTCTTGCCCTGCACCCCCGTCATATCCACACAGCATGCATGGTACATACACCCCCCATCGTATCCATGCAGCATGCATGCT
>NC_022009.1:122492306-122521613 GCF_000317375.1 Microtus ochrogaster | reverse complement strand
TGTATCCATGCAGCATGCACGCTACATACAATTTCATCCTATCCATGCAGCGTGCATGCTATATACATCCCCATCGTATCCATGCAACATATATGCTACAAACATCCCCATCATATCCATGCATGCTACATAACTTACCTTCAATACCGTCTTAGTTCCGAGTTCTAATGTCATAGGCTCAGGTTTTTCCAATAGCTGCTTACTTGAGAACTCATGGAATACAGTGTTCAAAAGGGATTCTTGTTATGTACTCTATGAGCCATGCCATGTGAGGTTGGGCAGACCCAATCATTATGACAGAATAAGCTCACACGTCTTAGCATCTGAATTTTCTTAGTGGTGGCAGACATGTTATAGCTTTAGACTGAATTGAAAGGTATTCATTCAGATTTCTTATTTTCAGTGTGATGATACATAAAAGTATCTGCAGATTCTCTTTAAGAGACGTCTGGGACACCCCATGGTGATTATCAGTTGAACTTCTTAGCAGGAAGTTAGTTGTGAGCCAACAGTGTGCAAGGGTAAGTGTGCCTTCAACCAAGTCATCCATTTGGAAAGCAGCACAGATTGTGAAGAACACAAAGACACAAAAAGCAAGGCATTTACCTGAAGTCATATGCAGAAAAGCCTTTGATTGAAACTCCAGCTTGTGATTGGGGAAAATAGCGACACAGGCCATTTTGTGCCTTGAAGGGGTATTCTGAATCTTCCACCAACTTCACCTGTGTCTGGAGGAAAACCGTCACTAAATGTTCACTTCCAGCTCTTTCAAAGGTTAAGCAGAGCTTACTTCAGTGCTGTCAAAGAAGCCAGGACTCACCCAAGCAGCCTGTGGGCATTGTTTGCTCTTAAGGATCTAATTGGAATCACTGGGTGCTTGCATCGAGCATCCGAGAACACACGAATCCTTAACTTTGACTTTTGATTGTCTTGTTACGCTTTTCCCCTCTAGTCCCACCACAGGCATGTTAACCAAGTCATGCCATCCTTCTGAGGACATGCTAGGGCAACACACTTCCCTTCTGAGACTCCTAATACTGAGCTAGCAATGCCTTGAGGCCAGACAACGGCCAAATGTTCTTGCTATGGCATGTCGTGATGTGCTGCATGGTTTTTGGTTGCCCGTACAGGCAAATGTGCTAGGCTTATTCAAAGAGAGGAAACAAAATCACTGTTATCTATAATGTGTCTAGAGCAGTCACTGACATGTAGTGGTTGCTAACAGGAGGGCATTTGGATTTGGACAACACTGACTATGACTTTTACAGTGGCCCCTCATTTTCTTATTTCATACCACTGATACTGGATGTGTAAGCATGCCAGGGAGAAAATTATAGAAACCCTGAAGGGGGAGGCCAAGGGCTTAGCATCCAGTTTTGTCCGGAGACATGATTCCCACTTACAGTGCTCATTTCTTCACCTACGAAGAGTTATCAATACAGCTGACCCGTGGTGTCTCGCCTAACACTGCCATCCAGGACATCTATGGGAACCAGTGACTGTGATCTGATCCCTCTGATACATCATGTGACAGGTCTCCACATAAAAAATATGGAATCTTTATAATATCCTTCTGAAAATGTGTTTAAGATGTCTTTACCTTGCTATATTGATGGCTAATCTGTCTGGAGGCCATGACTGCTACTATCATCAGGGTCTATAATGTAACTCATTGGAGCTATGGTCTAGCATACGACTGACCCTGGCTTGAGTCCCTGCAATGCATCTTTTCCTTGATTAAGTCAGTCAACCTTTGTCTACTTAGATTTCTGATCATTGGACCTTGCTTAATGGAGGAAAGTGATTAAATTCTGTGTACACAGAACATAAGAGGAACTCAGGGATTCAGACAGCTGAGATGGTTACCTCATTCAGCCAGCTCAGGGCACTGAGAGGAGAGCCGCCACTGCAGCCATAGTTATTAAAGGAGCAGTCGATGACCTGCTGCACACTGAGGTCGTCCTGAGGTTTCCCTTGGATCCCACGAGCCGACTCTATCGCACCCACCACGCTGAAGGCCCAGCAGCCTCCACACTGCCCAAAAGACAGGGGTAGCATATATTAACACAGTGTCTATGTCAAACTTACTGCTGTTTCTAGATGCAGCAAGATAAAAAATAACAAGCAAAATTTGCAGAAAGCAGAAACCTATATAATAAGCATTCATTCAAAATGAAACTAAAATTCTCTTTTGAGCATTGACGTTTAATTATTGATGGATACTAAATCAGTAATGTCCCTATCTATTACCATATAAGTCAGGCTGATGAATTGGGAGAGGCCAAGGAAACATGTGGAGGCACTACGGTTAGCCAGCAGGCTTAGGAACCACTGTTTCTCAGAAAAGAATAAACGGGCTGCTTCTAAGGAAAGGAGGAAACCCAAGGGATGGAATAGGCATTGTATAAAAGATTGCACAATCCATAGAAAAGGCAGGAAAGAGAGGAAGAGGGGGGAAAGGAGAAATTGAAAGTGAGTCTTCATCATAAGACCATGTACTGCAGAAGCAGGGTGATAAAGTCTTGAGTGTACTTGGCGGTGATGCTCTAAGCAACATCATGGTTTTAAGTGGTCTTACTTAGCCCTCAGTGCCCATGGCATAGGAAAATGGTCCTCAGCTGAGATGGAGTGATCTCCAAACATGAGTATGACTGGGGACATAACACCCACAGCTAGCATGAGACAAACCACCAAGCATGAAAAACCCTACCACTGCAGAAACCATACCACCAAGTATGTAAATTCCTCTGGAAAGGACAAGATTCATACAACATCCACTTCTTACTACCACAAGTGCAATGACAAACTAAATGGCATGGGAGTAAATTTCAATAAACAATCATAAACATTGAACTTGAGAACTAGGAAAAAGCATCCTAGCTAGAAAGGAGACTAACACACTGGGGTGTGCAAAACCCTTCACCTCCTCTCCACGGGGAGAGGGAAGGATATATTGGCATTTCTAGTGCAGATGCCCTGTAAGGGTCATTCTGTGGCTGGAGAGCTGACTTTCTCTTTCTGGCTACATTGCTTGTGCTGATGATGGGATACAGAGCAGTAGGAGAAGTGGAAATAAAAAAAAATTAAAGAAGCACATACTCTAGGTGACCTGCTATCATTCCAAGTCACGCCCATCCCACAGAGTGCTACCGCTTTCCTTCTGCCTCGAGATACTCTCCACCCATGACTTCACAGCACTCCACAAACTCCACTCTCAGCGCCCATATCGGGACGCATATTGTGGGTCTTCTTCATGCTGAATTGCTGGATCTATTACTGTACTTAACATATTTATTGATTCTTCAACAAGCAAAAAAAAAACCCAGTGTTACCTTGTTTGTGAATTTTCTATTTGTTTGTAAAAGCTTCACAAAGCTTCCCCACACTATGACCTAAGCTATGTCTCCCATATCTGTTCTCCCTTTATTGTCAATCAGACTTTGGGTGGAGCTGATCTGTAACAAGTGTCTGTAGCCTTGAAGTTACACTGACCAGACTTCTAAGGTCACACACAGGTTGGGTGGTACAAGGTCTTAGAGGAAGTGAGCACACAAACCAGGTTTTCCGAGGGAGCTCACACGATGAAGTGAAGGTTAAAGATCCAGACCATGTGGGTGGCCTCATTTCACTTTACTATGTACTTTTCCTTTGAATCACTTAACACAACCAGTAATTGTGTTGACTTTCCCCCTGTGAGTCCACAGGATCCCTGGTTTGCGCAGTATGGTTCCTGGGATGTATTCCTGAGGGAGTGTGCTGAAGGCAATGGTCACAGACAAGTGAGCATACCCAGGCAGGTTGAAAAGTCAGGGCTGGATAACTAGCCCTCGTCCTTCAAGGAGCTTTCTCTTCCATGGAGGATAACTGAGGTATGAATTTACCTAGAAAACCACCTGGATTTCTTGGCAAGTTTGACTAAGCTTGACCTTGCAGTGCTTTCTAATGCTCAGACAGCAAAGAGCAAATGGAAGCAGAGCTTACCATCTTCTGGTTTCTCACTTGGTTTACAACATGCTTGTCCCTCCAGTCAAATTTCAACGGCAAAGACACATTGGGGACGGGTGTCTGCCCTTCTGCTGGGTATCTGGGAGACCAGGCAGCTTTGCTGCCTAAATACAGAGCTGGTGATAAAGAAGAAGAAAGGAAGGAGAACACATTACACGAAGGGCTTTCCTGGAGCTACCTAGCCAAGCTGTCTCTTGAAATTCTTCCTCTGTGCTTTCCTGTAACATGAAATGCATCCTGCTGAAAGCCGGAAATGTAAATCCCTGCAGTGCGACTGGAGGAGATGCCACATGAATTACTTGGTAGAATTAGCGCAGTGATGGAAAATACGCACATAACTGACATTGCTTCTTTTATTACTACCCACAACACCATGAATATTCTGAACGAATATTGGTGCGAGAAAACTGCCAATGTGAGGAGACAATTGTTGCTTGCAGCGGCGTGGATGTGCTGCACGCAAGCATACTTAGTTCTTAAACCATGGTTAGCAGAGAAGAGTCTTAGTTCACTTCCCTTATGCACATGGTACCCACTTCAAAGTTGGCATTTAAAAATATTAACCGTCACACAACTTACAAGGCTTTCAATGAAATCACTCAGTTAAACAAAGAAGTTAGAATCAGGAAATTAACCAGCAGTACTTTCAGACCTTACCTTTGAACTCTTCAGGAAACAAATAAGAAAACTGGTTTATTCCATAGAAGGCAGTGGCGTTTTCATGAGAGAAAGAGTTCAAATATCGATGTCTATTCAGACTTTCCTGAAAGAATGAAAACAAACATTTTATGTCTACCGCTTCAGCTCCCCAAAGCCATAAGTGTATAACTAACTAACTTGGAGGTATTGTGGGTACAAAAGTCAAACTTGATTTTCATGCTGGGGAAAGTATGCTTTATGTGTCTGCAACTCTTCGCCCCCACACATTCTGGGGGAATCACACACATGTTTTTTAAAGTGTTGACAAGCACTGGACACTGGTGACACACTATAATTAAATAGTTATGAATATGCAATGTGTCTTCCACATATTTGTTCTCTGTGCAGAGTAAGGAAGCTTGGAAAAGGACTAAGCTCATAAAGGGGGGAAGGGGTCCAAATCTCTTCAGGTTGCATTCAGGGTCATTTTGTCTCAACAAAACAGCTTTAGAAAAGATGCAGTTCTGGGGTCTCCCTGGAAGAAAACCAGGCTTTCCTATCTAGATGGAAGAAAAGAATAACTATAACGCTACATTTCTTCGTCATCAACCTTACGTTTGCCTTTTCTATGAAGATGCTTATGTACCCCAAAACCAGTTAATCTTGCAGGTCACATGGAAATTTGGAGGACCACCATTCTCCATGTTAGTGTGTGCATATGTTGGCTTAAGGACTCGAGTGCTTATGTGTATGACTCAGAAACCAATAAGCAAACCAGGACACACTTTTCAGTTTGCTGTATTACACTATGTCACCCGCACTGAAGACACGCTTGGAACACAATAGCTTCACAGCAACCATCTGCCCTTTAATAATGACACATGTGAAATTTCCATATTACCCCTTAATACCCTTCATCAGTTTGTTTCAGCAAGGCCGTGGCTGAGACTCATCATGGTCTGGCTTCATTCTTCCTTACTGAACAAGACTAGAAGGACTGCTACCCAGAGAATTTGAAAAGTTCATTTGAGTTCCAGGTAGTTAACTGCTGGTCAAGTGAGGCTTTGAACATAATACGCTCACGCACTGAAAGATGAACAAAATGTATAAGGTAGTATTCGCATGACACAAATGATGACATGAACCACTGACTAGCAAACTGCACAGGAACCTACAGGAACCAGTCATAAGATGATCATTTTCTTAAGCAGGAGACGACAGGGCAGGAAGGAGAATGCAGGCTGCGTGTTGCATGTGGCAGTCATGGGAACACGCAGGACAGGCCCCTGTCTGTGGGAAGTTTATCTGCTGGTGACTGCACCAGCAGGAACCCACAGCAGGGAGCTGCAGTTGCCATGGTGACCAACAGCTGATTCCTGAGTTCTAAGGTTGGCTATAAGGGCAAGACAGGAAGAACTCCCTGACGGATAATTCTTAAATAATAGCTACCTGGTGATTTTAAAAGCCTTCAGACATCCCTTGATTTGAAGAGATTAAAAAAAAAAAGGACTTATCTCATAACCTCCTAGGTCACTATAGTCTAACAGCTGATCCTCATACTATCCCCGTTCCCTCATATCTACAGCCTATGGTGAGAGCAAAGGGTGAAAATAACACCTAAATTACCAATACCAGGAATGAAAAGATGCTGACTACAGTGCTTCTGGCATTTTAATTATTTTAGACAACTTTATGCTAATGAGTTTGATAATTTGCATGGATTGGACAAAAGCCGCTTGAGACACAGATTACTGAACATGGAAGAAAAAGAAAGCTTCAATTTTCTATCAATTCATGGCTTTAAAATTGTAATTGAAAATCGACCCAGGAGGAAAACAATAGTTCCACATGGCTTCAGTAATGAGTTCCCTACAACTAAGAAAGAAATAACAAGGAATATATACATGTATATATATTCCTTGTTATACCGAGGAAGAATATATCTCAACTTAAACAAGACCCCGTTGCCAAGAATCTAAACCAGAAAAGACCAGCTAAAGGAAACAGGGCTATGCGTGAGTCACTACCCTGGAAATGAATGTAAAATCACCAATGAAATATTATCAAATCAGCCACCGCAGTGTTCCAGACAGACGGTACATCGTGATCGAGGGGAACAGATACAGAAACGGTGCACTGATTAGCACAGCACAGCACAGCATATCAACATGATAAATCATTTTAATGGAACAAGGGAGGAAAAGGAGACAAAAATGACACCATGTTCTTCCCTAAGAAGATATGTGCTGTCTCGATGCAACAGCCTGCTTGTGGTTTGGAGAGCTAAGTCTATCTGGCTGCCAAGTAGTTATAGTAACAGTAATGAAAGAGAACAATATCAGACCGATCCATCTTAAATACTCATGGACCTAACTACAAATGAAGAGAAGAGAGCCGACAGATCTCTAAATGTGGATCTCCTGCTGCGGGGCTCCTATGGACTTTCACTTTGCCCAAACGGACACGCGTTCGTTGCAGAATTCCACGCCAATCTTGCTCTCAGTCCTGCAGTTACTCCTGCCTATCACAGCTCTGTACAGCCATGCTAGGGACAGTCTACTGATCACTGCTCATATCCAGCCAAGAACACAATGTTCCATGTTGCTTCCTCCCTACCGCTAATCTCAACCTGCTCCTTTAAATTCTAGAACACTGAAAATCCCTCCCTACCAACTTCTGAAGAATCACAGTTCTCTAACATCCCTGTGTACATAACATACACACTTGATTTTCAAATGCACTGGAATATAAACATGTTAGCATTGAAACACAATCTAAAGGTACAAATTCAACCTCTCTGTACCTTACTTTCTTCACTGACAAATTTGGTCACACTACCAGAATATAGGGACTAATTAAATATGGAATGTGGGTACTATGCATATTTTGACCACTGGCAGAATGCGTATCCTGCTAAATATTCCCAAGCTGTATCTTTACCCTTAGAAACAGAATATTTTGATTATACAAAACATCATTCAAAGATCATGCTTTCGCCTTATTTGGGTTAAAATGCAGTGAGTATTTCTCATGGCACTACAAATAAAGACTAGCTATTGCAAACAATCTGGTGTTGTATTGGAAAGAAGACTTTCCAACTGTGGGAAACAAAGTAGCAGAAGCTCCTTTTGTTTATAGGTACAGTGCCTTTCAAAAATATCTAAGACTAGCAGCCCATGGGGTATTGTGAAGGTCCTCAATAAACCCCGGTGGGGAGAAGGGTCAGGGAAATTTTTTTTTGCTTGTTAATAATAAGAATAAATAAAATGCACAATTTTTTTTCTTTTCATGTGCTCAGTAGTATCAAGAGAAGAAAGAAAATATTGAGGGCCAGTTTGTTGGGCTTTCTTTTCTCTAGGAAGAATGTTCACAGCTACCAAGCACATTAAACGTATAGCAGAGGGAAGGGTTAGTTAATGGAAGCACTGGTCTAAGTTCTGCCTGTGAACTGCTAGTTCTGCATGGAGTACTTGCTTACTTCATCGCCTCTTCCCAGATTAATAAACTGAGGCATAAATGGGTAGATTATTATCCTAAAGTCACCCAGCACATGATGTGTGGCTGGAAGGACATACACTTTGTGGGGCTTTGTGTCTTTTTTTTTTTTTTTTTTTTTAGCAGAGAAGGCCGTGGAACCTGGATGTCGTTCCCCCATTGCTATCTAGGCTTTCTTTTATTTGTTCTGCTTTTATTTCCCTACCAATATCAGCAAAGATATTCCCTTGGGGTGATGCTCATGTTTGTAGCACATGCCCCTCATCTTTGTTTATTTCAAAGGCGGAGATGGGTTTTCATTACATACCAAGGCTGGGCTTGAACTCCATGGCTCCAGTGAACCTCCTGCTTCAGTCTTTCAAGTAACTAGGGCTATGTGAGCTCATCCCATGGTGCATTTTGCAAGGGCATTTTATTCCAGCACTTTCTGAGCTAATTATTTGTTGTTTTTATCTGTCCTTACTGCAAGATCCTAAAGCACGGTGTGCAACAAGTCACTTCCACGCATGCGTGTAAAATGCTCTCCCTGGAAATGCCTCAGGTTTTAGCAGATCCAGCAAATCTAAGCAGGAACAAATATACATAGATCATACTCAGCATGGAATCATTGCTGGGAATTTCTCTCAAGACATGGGAATTGCAAGCCTTAGACTCAGGATACCCAGCTGAGAATGAAGTTATCACTTATTACCATGGGGACTGTTTGTATGTGTTTTATTAATTGAGAGAATCTATTTTCTAATGTATAGGACTTCCTATGCTGTTTTTAGAAGTGAATTACAGTGCCCCCATATGTAACATGCATTTGATTTTCTGACAGAGTACATTGCATGAGCTTGTCTCAAACGTCCTAATTATTGTGTCTGCTGGCGTGCACTGTCATGCCCAACTTACATATTATTATGAAACATGCCATTGTAATATAGCTCCTTAGCATCCTTCACATACATTATTTTCCACAATTCATAACACAGGATAAACGACCCATAAACTGTTGAACAAGTAGAGGTCAGAGGGACAAATGAGCAAGCATATTTTTATCTAAGTTTTTTAGTTTTTGCTATGTTTCCATTTAGACACTACGTGCTTCAAGCTAAAAACCATCAGAAAATATCTGGCGAATCGTATCACAGAGCATCAAGTCACCTCTTTTCAGCTCTCAAGCAGTCACGGATGAGGTATATTTGGAGGAGATGATTCAGGTACCTGTGGGTCACCCATCATAACCACTCATTTAAAAGTGCTATAATAATCTACTTAAGTTAATCTGGGATGCACACACAATTTAATAAGACATAGCATGAGGCATTGCAGTCTTAAGGCACAGCTCCTCTGATTGTCTTGTACTGGGGATTGGACTGAATAAAAATGAGACCAGGAGGCAGGCCACAGCATCCATGCCTCCTCGGTTCCTGGCTGTTGATGCAGTATGGCCCGCTGTAACACACTCCTGACACACTCATCCTGATGACTGGCTCCTGGAAGTGTGAGCCAAATGACCCTTCTTGCTTTAAGTTACTCTTTCGGGTACTTTGTTTCAGCAACAAGGAAAGAAATGATACAAATACATGGTTGGCCTCCAATATACAAGATTTAAACAATGATAATCTATTTAGCCAACGAGCACATTGTCACAGCAGTGTCCGGTTCATCAGGAGATTATGTCAAGGACAGGACTCAGTACCACACAGGCCAAGAACTTCAGTGAGAAATGGGCGCCTCTTCTGGTGTGAAAACAATAGAGGAGCTCAAAAGTAACAAACAGGAGGACAGAGTGCACTGTTTGCATTGAGTGAAATACAAGGACTAACTGGCGCAAAGGCCGCCTGAGGGTCGGCTTCTGGAGCTTTCCATGCCAAGAGGAAGAGCAGAAGAGGGCGGAGCTATGGAGTCTCACGGAAATTTCAGAGAACAAGAATCTAGCCGAAGAAACACTAGATACACTTCCAGGGAGCGACTTCACTGAACTCACACGGATTCTTGATTTAGAACAAGTGAGTTTTCTTTTCTAATAAAACCATGATGGCATCTTTTCCGATTTAAAAAGCTGTCAGTTAGCATCAGCTAAAGGAATTTAGGGCAACTATGAGTTTGAATTCCAGTCGGTGCCCCTAGTTACCGGGAAAATGTATCCATGGTCCATCTCCGAATTTTAAGCTTGGGGTAAAATTGAAGGATTATTGTGAAAACTTTTTTAAACAACCCGGATGAAAGGCACTGAAATGTTTCCTTCTGTTCTACGTCAGTCTCCACCAAGTCAGAAAAGAACCTTTTAGTAACACGGTACAGAGTCCGCAGGACAGGGAAATCATTAACCCTGGAGATCAATGAGCCTGGGGCTGGTTTTTGTACTTCCAATAACTGGAGGAGGGAGCTCGCGCCCCCTGCAGGCGACTTTCTAAGCGACAGGCTAGTTGAGGGAAAGGAGAAAAGGAAAGGCTTTAGGATTCCAAAGCAGAGGGTGCATCTTTCCCATTAGCTTTGCTTCGGACACGTATTTTGGTGCTTTGGGGCGCATCACATAAATCCCTGTCCTGGGGAATCAAGGCTTTAGGCAGCAGCGAGCGCTGCTGGGGAAAGGTGCGCCTGGAGCGTGGGTCCCTCCCGAGGAGCCCTGGAGCAGGGGACAGGTAGAGGAAGGAGCTTGGTACCCGCAAGGCGGCCGCCTCCCGCTGGTGGCTCCGCGGCCAGGTCCGGGCGACCCCGCGGCCCAGACAGCAGCAGCAGCACAGCAGCAAGAGGCTCGCCCACCGTGGCTTCATCCCGGCGCCCGAGGTCCTCCGAGCACAGCCTGCTTTCTCTTTCGGTTCCTCGGCTCCGCCCACCGCCCGAGTCGGGGGAGCAGGCCCAGAACTAGGAAGCTGCTGGGTCCCCGCTGTTCTTGTTGTTGGGTGCTTGTTGGCATTGTCAAGGACCTTCTGTTGTTAGTGAGCTTCAGGGGTTAGCTTCTTATCTAGTTGGAAAGAGACCAAGGCATGATTTATACAGCAGCGTGAAGATATGAACTGCTGTGTTTCCTGCCATGTGGATTAAGCCCATTATTTTTCTTCCAGTCATTTCAACTGAGTATGTGTTCGTAGAATGTGTGTAAATTGAACTCAGCAAGTTTTATGTAGACGCGTAACCGTGTGCGAATTTACACTGCGCTTCCATGCTATGGATGCTCGCCAATACGTGACAAGATTGTAGGGTCGCACAAAAGTTCCTTTGTCTCTAATATTGTGGCCGTTTCTCCCCGTGGAGAGGATTGCACCGGCTTCTAAAGTTTGTGATGAAATTTAACTAAAGCAGTTCATCTAAACACATCATTATATGCCAGGCACGTTCTGTGCGCTCCTCTAATTACTTCCCTGTTAAGGTAGTTTTAATTTTCTTTCTGTTTTATTAGGTCGTTTTCTTCTTGCTTAGCTTATTTCATAACCCAATTCCCTCCACTTTCTTCCACCTACTTTAATTAATTGTTGTCATTTCCAAAAAATCATGTTTTCTTTTTACCACAGTCCTGGAGAACAGAATGCAAAAGGAACGAAGGGAGTCTGTGCCAGTCAGTCACTATGGCAGTCGGGTCTCAGCTGAAGGGGTTTCTGGGGGAGTGGGCCAGGGCTCTCCTTTAGATCTGGTTATATATCACATGTTCTGGGGACCCCGGGGAGAAGACAGCTGCTTCTCAGAATGGTATGTACACAGACACAGGAAATGCAAACTCTGAGTTTGGAGTGAGTCCTAACAGTGTTTTTCTATCTTCTCCCCTCTCCGTTTACACAACTCTCTTATGCTCTTTTGTTCTCTTCTTTCTCTTGGCCAAAAGTAGATTCTTTATGGATGATGATATTCAGGTTCCCAGAAGTAGGAAGGGCCTGCATCATTTCTGACTTAGCGTCTGCTCCTTTGCGTATCTGAAATACTCTATGGCCCATTTTCTCCCCCTTGTCTTTGATCAAATGTCCCCTCCTCCCCAGGCTTCCCCTGATTGTTCTTAAAACAGAAAGCCCTCCCCAGTCTCCACCCTACTTCTCTGATGCTGTTCCATTGCCGTTTTAACATCTGCATGGTTTGATCCATAGACAGCGCTGTTCTGTAATGTTCATGATGGCAAAGATTTCATCTCTTTAGTCTCTTAGGCACCAATGACATTTAGTGGGTATTCCGTCAGTAAATATTTGTTGTTAGGAACTTAACTTTAATTTTCTTTGGATGGCAGCAATTATCCTTAGGTTGACCACCTGAACATAAAAGTCCCAACTCAAAGGATTGTCAAAAAGCATGGATTACTGTCAGAAAACTAACTTTAGTTTAATAATAGCAAAAGAGAAGAGTCAATCAGTAGGCGGGTCCCTTGTGAAAGGATTGTTGAGGTTAACATAGGCAGGAATCTGTGGGCTTGTTATCTCCATGACATCAGCACCACCAAACTTCCCAAGAGGAACTTTGTTCTCCATGGACCGCGTGAAAACACTCCCATCGTTCCAGAGGAACATTGTTCTTCATGGACTGTGTGAAAACCCTCCTGTCACTCCAGAGGAACATTGTTCTCCATGGACTGTGTGAAAACCCTCCTGTCACTGCAGAGGAACACTGTTCCCCGTGGACTGTGTGAAAACCCTCCCGTCACTCCTCTTCAGGTCCAGATCACACTTCTCATCACCAGTTTCGTATCGGAGGACATAGTTACTCCCTGTACCTAATAAAAACCAAAGGCATAAATCAGCTGTGGGTTCTGCAGATGTAAGAGGCCATGACAGCCACTGTGAAGGTCTGAAACCTCATTTAAAGTAGATGGTATTGGGCCCCAGGGGATCAGTTCATGGACCGTGGCAGCACTAAGGTGGGTGCAGGAAGTGACCGTCATTCGAATGACATTCATAACACGTTATAAGCAAAGAGGCCTCCATTTTCTCCTTGCTATTGCACCTTCTGCAGCCATCCCTGTGACTCAGAGAAGACAGTAATCCTCTTTGCCAACCGCTTGCTAACCAAGGCTGTATGCAGAAGTGAAATGCCCAGAAAAGCAGACAGAATCTTCTCTGAGATTGATAACCCGGCCGGATCAGCCAGTTTCCTATTACTGTAACGAAATACATGACATAACCAATATATAAAGAAAAATGACTTACTTTTGGCTCTTATTTATGAAGGTTTCAGTCTAAGATCAGTCAGTCAGCTTTGTTCCTTTGGGCAGACGGGTAACAAGCAAATGCGTGAGCCTGGAGGCAGAGGGCAGGTTCAAGGGCATGCACGTGGTGACCTAAAGAACCTTCACTAGGGTGCGGTTGTCTCACAGCTGCAACACCTGGAGCCCAAGCCTTTAACAAGGGGCCCCTCAGGCAACCTCTGCATCCAGACTACAGGAGCAGCTCTGGTTCCACCTTGCACAGAGGGACCGGAAAATCGATACTGAAGACCCCTCCTTTCTAGTCAAAACATGGTTTGCATGACCATCTAATGTGGGATTTCCCTCTGTATGCTGTGATTACCATTGATAAATAAAGGAACTGCTTTGGACCTATAGCAAGGCAGAACTTAGGTAGGCAGGAAAACTAAGCTGAATGCTGGGAGAAAGGAAGCAGAGTCAGAGAAGCCATGTAGCCCCGCCAGAGACAGACACTGGAACTTTAGTCATTAAGTTACAGCCATATGGCAATACACACATTAATAGAAATGGATTAAATTAATATGTAAGAGTTAGCCAATAAGAAGCTGGAGCTAATGGGCCAAGCAGTGATCTTAATTAATACAGTTTCTGTGTGACTATTTTGGGGCTAAGCTGTTAGGAAAAAACAAGTGGCTCCTTGCAACAACCATCATTCCAGTATCAGTTTATGCAAGAGTCTGAGGCTAGAAACGCATCCAGTATGTTCCACAGACCTAATGGAAATAAATGCAGGGGTATAGGGTTTAAAAAAGAAAGCAAAAGGGTAGGTGATGTTAAGATAAGGCAGAAATCATGTAAGAATGAAATTATAATTGCTTGTTATATAGGAAATACAGTTATTTCAAGTGCTTTGAGGAGGGTTTCGTCTGGGAGAAGCAGTACCAAATATCTACTGATTTCTTAGTATAAGCATACACAAGGAGGGCAGCGGCATGAACAACTAATATCTGATGGTTTGTGTGTGGGGATCAGTTTTCTTTAAGAATACAGACACTGGTAGATGATGCAGGATGCAGGAGATGCTCCCATACCTGTGAGTTTAAGGACTGTGAAAATTGACCTCCTCGAGTTTTTAGTTTTAGAGTCAACCAAAAACGAGAAGACATGAAGTTAGGATAGGATGGCAGTGGTCTTCAAGGAATGGGATATGAATATGACATTACATATATGACATTATCGAAATTAATAATAATGTTGAACATATACAATAAATAGCATTGCATAGGTGGAGGTAATTCTGTCAAATTTGCAATATAGCCCTTGGAAGTTCCTTCAACCTGGTATTAGGTATCTATACTGCATAGAAAAGTAATCTCCAAACACAGGAACACCAATGCTCAATCTTGTGCACTCTTTTCTGTGGATTGACTACCAGACAGAGACAGGGCTGTGATGACTAAGGGTCCTGATGGGGTTTCAGGCACTGATGGCATGTGGTCACAGTCATCTGAAGGTCATGTGGTTTGGTTCCAATCTGTAGACAAGTCTCAGTTTCCCTACGGTTTGGGCAGAGTCCTCAAAACATGCCAACTTCTCTCCTCCTAAGGTTGTGTGGACACGGCAGCTGTTTTCCTCCAGAGTAACTAAGCGCAGGTGCAGAAGACGGGCAGGGCGTGAGACTGTGACGTCAGCAGGGGCATTGGTAACTCCATTCTCTTGTCCATCACAGACACAGAGCCTGAAACAATAACGCAGAAGGGAGAGCACAGACGTGATGAAGAGCGCCACCGTCTGCTACCATCTTGCAAGCCAAATTACCTTGCCTGTATTTTATGACTGCCTTGAGCAATACTCTAGGCTGTGTGTGCATGCATGCGTGTGTGTGTCTGTGTGTGTGTGTGTGTCTGTGTGTTAATGCTTCTAGGACATTAATCATTTTCTTAATGCTTCCCTAACCTTTATTATGTTGGGATTCTCATTCACTGTGTTTTACTCCTGGAATCTTCTGCATTTTCTTCAGCTATTAGTCATTCTCCTTCAATCTCAAGCGGCTCTTCTGTGAAGTTGTCTGTTTTTGCTGTTACTTAATAAACACCTGTATGATAATGATTCACCTGTCTCTGGGCCTTAGAAACATCTCACAAATTCTCACTTTTCTCATGATCATACATCAGCATTTCCCTCTGAAGATGAGGACAGAGAGGCCTGAGAAGCTAGGAAAGCTGCTTGAGGTTTTATGTTCAGTCACAGGTGCCTGGGGGAGGCATCTGTGGACTTGATGCTAATCTTTGTCGCACATCAATTTAGGTGTCTCGTAAATCCCCACAGCTCCTCAAGTGACACATTAATGCTTTCTAATTAATGCCCAATGGAATTGCATGACATATTATGGACACCAAAGCAAAGCAAACCTAAAGATGGAGAACTAGTTTGAATCTGAGACTGATGCAGGCTGGAAATGAAGGCATTGTTGGGAGGACTATAACTATTAATGTAAAAAGACATTGCTGCTTTATTTGATGTTCCCATGAGCTCAGGAACTTTGGGTTCCTTCATAGTCTTGGCACCACAGACTCTGACAAGAGAGACTGCTGGTAAGAAGGTAATTTGTCCATCCTTAGGTAAGGTATACATCCTCATGTATGGTATTGGCCTCACATTTTCTTTTTTTTTTAATTTTCGATACAGGGTTTCTCTGTAGCTTTTTTTTTTTTTTTTTTCTTGTCCTGGAACTAGCTCTTGTAGACCAGGCTGGCCTCAAACTCACAGAGATGTGCCTGCCTCTGCCTCCTGAGTGCTGGGATTTTAGGCGTGAGCCACCACCGCCCAGCTTTTGACCTCACTTTTTACAGGAGGGACCTGCGCTTGTGATGTTCAGGAGTTGTTTCCAGGTCCCAATCACCTTGTGAACTCTTCCTGAGCTGTTGTTCTTAGAGCCCATGGCCTTTCAGCTGCACCAGGGTGCTTTGGGGTTGCTCAGTGTGTCCCTGGCTGCTGACCGACTTTTATTTTGTGTCACGGTCTCTCTGTCAATCACACGTCTGTAAAGCGGGCGCCATGAGCTTTCTATACATGCACGTAACGCAGAGAAAAGCCTGACATTTGGGAGTACATGTGAGTAATTGTCACCCATGTGCTCAATTGTTTGTTTCCTGTTTAATTTGTCACCCTGTGTTATGGGGAGGGCATCATTCCATGAGGGAATTAATTACCTAGGGCCAGTGCGAATGATTTCATTTTGTCGTTTTTTTTTTCCTGATAATTTATGGCTTTCCCAAGACCCTCTTTTATGTTGTAGGCTAATACTGCCCTAAAATTTGCTATGTAGTCCAAAATGGTTTTGAAATCATGTTCTTCTGTGTTTGTAATTTTTATTTTTTTCTTTGGGGTCTACTACCTAGCTCCCAGATAAACATGTGGAGACTTATTCTTATTTAGGAATTTTCCGGCTTAGCTTGACTTGTTTCTAGCCATCTTTTCTAACTTAAATTATTCCATTTTCTCTTTAGCTATGTTTTGCCTCTGGGCTTTTTACTTTACTTTATTCTATATATCTTTCTTTCCTTCTTACTCCATGGTTGGCCGCATGGCTGTGTAGCTGGCCCCTGGAACCCTCCTCTCCGTCTTCTGTTTTTGCTCCTTGCTCTCTTCCCTAGATTTCTCCTCCTATTTCTCCTCCCTGCCTGCCAGCCCCTCCTATCACCTCTCCTACCTTACTATTGACTGTTAAGCCTTTGGTTAGACCAATCAGGTGTTTTAGACAGGCAAAGTAACTCAGCTTCCCACGGTTAAGCTAATGCAACAAACATAAAACAAATGTATCATTAAAACAAATGTTCTGCAGCATGAATGAATGTAACACATCTTAAACTAATATTCCACAACACTTCTTCATCTTTTAGAGTGCTGGGATTATGTGCTAGCCCAACACAGAGGTGATTACTAATGTCAGGTGTCTTAATTACTTCCAGTGGCTTTGAGAAAATACAGAGACAAGCAGAACTTAAAGGAAAAAGGGTTTATAGTTGCTCACAGTTCCAGGGTTTAGTCTATCATGGAAGGGAAGCCAGGGGGCAGGAGCCTGAAGTAGGATTCATATCACATTCAGACCATAACAGAGAGCAATGATTTGGACCGCTGCTTAACTCCTTTCCTCCATTCGTATGGTCTAATATCTCAGTCAGGAAAAAAAAAATACCACCTACAGAGGGAGGGTCTTCCCAGCTCAGTTACATCAATCAAGATAGTCCTCCACAGACATGCCCATGAGCACACCTGGGTGATTCTAGATTCTGTCAAATGGACAGTCAGTGCTAAACATCACACTCTGACACACCACTGTGATTATTTCTGCTGTTATTGGTGTGAACTGGGTCTCCACACTCATGGCAATTGCCTTTATCATCTTCTATCAGTAACATTCCAGATGGAAGATATAAAGTCTGAACGTAAGAATTTCTAGGGAAGTGACATTTAAGTTTCTCTGCGGATTAGAAAGAAAGAAAATGCTGTGTGGTGGGCGCCAGGAGTGGGCAGAGCTGCCATCCTTCAAAAGCGACTCTGTACAGTTTATCAGGCACAGTGGAAGACAGCGAGTCAGGGTCCCAGAAATGCAGGCCAACCAGGAGAATGTAGAATTCCTACAGTCAGTCTCTAACAAAGAGGGATAATAGCACTAATGAAAAGCCATAATGGATAGGATAAGTTCTTCTCCAAATAGCTAATGGAAAAAAAAATGCCACGAGAAACACCTGAAACCATGAGCAGTTTCCATGGCAACCCCTGTTTTTATTCTGAAGGCATTTGAGTAAAGGTGAAGAGATAAAAGCTTTAGGCCTGCTGTGTGTATGCCAGATGGGGATGGCATTCTAAAGGCCTGATCTTAGCTGCACCGGCTACTACAGCAGTGTCAGCTCTGTCTCTCTGTCTCTCTGTTTCTGTCTCTCTCTCTCTCTCTCTCTCTCTCTCTCTCCTTTCCCTTTTCTCTCCACTCTCATACTTTAAAATTGCAAACAAGTGGCATTTTCATTTTCTGAGAAAATAAATCTGGTATCTTTAATCTTGTATGCGTCATTTACTTAAGGTTTCATTATGGTTTTGTAGATATCTGTTTCCCACAGGGGAAATAGATCCTGCAAGTATCACATGCTTTTGATCTCCGTTAACTGTGCAAATATCATCTTTTCCAGTGGGTGGATGTGAGAAAAGGTAGGCTCACACAAGAAGAGAAAGAAGAAGGAGGAGGAGGAGAAGGAGAAGAAGGAGAAGTCTAATTCATAGTGATATAATGCTAAGAGCTGTCTATCATTAATATAAAGGGAAATGATTTTTGATATTATTATCTAAGTATGGTAATTATTCTCTAATCTATTTCTCTTGAATATTTGCATTCCCCCAACAAATACTGAGAGCTTTTGTTCATTATTGACTTTTATAGTCACAATAAAAGGACATAATAATAGAAAAAAAATGAGTTATTAGGAATTACAGTACTGGAACTATGATTTCTGCCCTGGAATTTGTGGAGAGATTTTGCTATATGAAATTGTCCTGCAGGTTCTTTAGTTATATGTGGTTCCTTAGAAGATCTGATGGCATTTGCAGACACTCTAAGTTGTACTGGGAAAGAGAGAGTCCTTATTCTGGGTCTTACAGAGAAATTGACACAATCAGAGTAAGTTCAGTATCTTCACGAAGCACACATCCTCTGACAAAGGAGTTCCTGAGTCTGGCCTGTCAGGGAGGGGCTGCGATGTAACTAAACAAAGTAGGGTAGGAGAGGAGTGTGGTTCTGAACCCAAGACTCTCAGGATCACTGGGCAATGGGAGGCAGGGGCCTGCAGAGTATCTGTAAGCCCCTAGATGTTGTATCTGTTTTTCAGAGGACACAGTTTCCCGGAAGATAAAGAGCATCTCAGGCAATCTGTCAGTGCTTGGACCGGCGGAGGCTCTCCTGGTATCTGATTCTCTGTTTCACCCAATTCTTAGTTTCTCTAAGACATTATGCTTTTAAAGTCACCATCATTTTTGTAAGAACTAAAATCACAGCTGCTGTCCACCCTGTGTAACTTCCTATTTCCTGTTAATTATAAAATGTCAAACTGAGGGCCTAGAAATACTGCTCCCTTACCCTGGGCTCCCAATTACACCCCTCCACACACACCACACCCCCACACACCATACAAAACTTCAAATAGATCAGTTTACCCTACTGTGATAATAAATTGATAAGGAAACTGTCATTTACTGGTGGCATAAGGCCTTTGATCTCCATTAATCATGAATATTGCTCACAATTTGATGAATAAATGCAAACTTAACACTTTGCCCTTCAATATTTATAATAGGTATTCTGTTAATAGAGTTACCCCGTTTAATCAGATATTTAAGCATTTATGACTGTTTTCATGGACATGCCTCCTATAAATAAAGGAATATGAGAAAATAAGATGTTTAAGGTGTTGGGGGACAATGCAGTGTAGAAATTTTTTGAGTTATGTAATTAGTGAACACAAGCTCGATGCTGGACTCATCTTTCATTTTCCATCATGACCTTTCTGAACATTTCAGAATTCTTTTAGCCCCATCACTTGAATAGTACATATCTGAAAAAAAGAAATATATATTTATATAACCCAATGAATTAATTTTAAATAACATTTGTGAATTCATATTATTTATCTTATTTTATGTGAAAATTTATATCTTTATTGTTCACTGAAATATTATAAATTTGTAGATATATGTTCAAGTTAATTTTGTTATAGATGGTTGTGATGGAGGACTCCCCTCTGTATGCTGTGAATACCATTGATTAATAGAGAACTGTCTTGGGCCTGCGAAGGGAATAGAGGTGGGTGGGGAAAACTAAACTGAATGCTGGGAGAAAGGAGGAGGAGTCAGTGAGAAGCCATGGGGCTGCTACCAGAGACAGATGCGCTAAAACTTTGCTGGTAGGCCACGACCTCGTGGTGATGCAGAAATTAATAGAGGTGGGTTAAATTAAGTTATAAGAGATAGCCAATAAGAAGCTAGAGCTAACGGGCCCAGCAGTGAGTTAAATAATATAGTTTCTGTGTGACTATTTTAGGGATGAGCAGCAGGGAACCAACAAGCAATTTCTTACAACATGGGTTGAGTCATAAACTGGAGACTAAAGTGGCTGAAGAGATTTACTGTGTAGTTTGTGTGCTACTCTGTGGTTGACCACATGAGGGCAGCATAGTATCTCTTAAAACAGCACATGAAGGTGGCAATAAAATCTGGTGTTAAGCCCATGTAAAAATCATGAAGATAAAATTAAAGCTAGAAGACTCTATAATGGGCTTTTTATCCAAACTTTCACTTTCCAACAGAATGAACTGAGGTCCAAGGAGACCAATTAGCAAATCCCCTCACGCAATTGATGTCTTTGAAGGTAGAGTGAAGAACCATTTGGCATTAAGAGCTGCAATAATAATTACCTCAACCAAGCACCTAGATATTTTAAGAAACTTCAAATTATATACTGATATTATGTGTGAAAACATTTTGGCTGAAATTGAATATTTCCAATAAGGAATTAGCCTCAGAAATGTTCCTTTCTGGAAAAGCAGACAAAGACAGAGGTGGAATAACATTTCCTAAAGACATCAGGAGAAGCTTAAAGGTGGAACAGCAAAGCGTGGACTTCTTGGCGTCTTCGTTAGTATTTCCGTCACAACCATGCGTTTGTGAGTCCTCTCAAAATGACAGCATTGTCTCTGAGAAACAGCAGAACCCTCGGGAACAGGGCAGAGCAGTTCTGCCTAGACGTTTCTCATTTTTATTTCTGCACACCCACACCTTGGTTATATAACAGGCAAATACATGCACAGACAGTCAGAGCTGTGGAAACCCGTTTGCCACCGGTAGCATCCTGGCTGGAATACCATGGGGAGGGAGTGCTTAGGTCTTTCTCAGAAAGCCCCTTTTCCCACACTTCTCAGGCAAATTAAAGATTGATGGAAAACTTAGCTAAACAGAAAACCCTTCCTGTCCAACTGGACCTCGCCCTCCCCCTCTGTCTCCGGCAGGTCTTTCCCTGTCTTCTCAGCTCTTTCTTCCCTGCTGTCTCTATTGCTAACCGCAGCATCACTCAGGCAGCCTTGCACAATGGACCTGTGGTAGGTAGTTGCTGCATCATCCTGAACAGGACCAGAGAGGGCACAGTTATTCGATTATTCTTGATTCTAGATGTTTTTGTCAGGCTGTTCTGGAGATGTTTGCAGTGATAGTGAATAAAGACACTTGCTTTCCGTAGTTTGGGTGACTGGCATCAACTCATTGATCAGTCTGAATAACAATAGCTTGATCCCTTGGACATCAGACATGGGAGAGCCTTCCATGGCTGCCTTTAATGCTGATTGCTGGCTTTTCCAGCCCTCAGACACAAATGGACACTTTAGTTTTCCCCAGATGTAGGCTACAAGGTCTTTGAACCAGAATTCATGTCAGCTTTCCTGTTTCTCAGACCTTTGGAACTGGCCTGATCTTGATCTTCAAACTTCCTGCTTGCTGATACACCCTGTAGACCCTGAGGCTTGCCATGGTCCCTAACTCTATGATAATACCTCTCTCTCTCTCTCTCTCTCTCTCTCTCTCTCTCTCTCTCTCTCTCTCTCTCTCTCTGTGTATGTGTGTGTGTGTACATTGTTGTCTGTCTTTCTCTGAAGTGCTCTAATAATGGAAACTCATATTGTCTTTAATACATTTTCAATTAAAAGCTGAGATCAATTTTTACAGCAGCTTATAAGTTGATACCATTATTAATTCAATGAATAATGTATTCCATCAGAAATGATCTAAGCTGACCCTGGCTTCAGTCCTCAGGGTTCTCACTGTGTCTGGCACTCAATAGGCATTTAACGGGTATGTGCTGAACACAGGGACACACAGATACTGTCCATTTTTACCATTTCTCTCATAGCACCAGTGCCGTTCCTTCCTTCATGTATGAGAATATTAAGGTTATTAGCTTACTGCAAAGAAAGTGCTTAGCATTTTGTTGCTAGGATACTACTTGGTGCAGCTATAAAGCTATGCATTTATAATGTTCTACGAAAGGACATGTGAGCCGAGAAAACCTTAAAATAATGTGTAAAGAGCAAAGGCAGTCTTGAGTGAATGGTTTGAAGTGGGCATGGCAATGTCAAGGACCAGTACCTTAGACACATGCGAAGGCGATAAATCCTTCCCGATTAGGGTGAAGCTCAGAAATGGCAAAGCTTAGTCTAGTCTGCGTATAAATATTGCAAGGTGCGCAAAAGATGAGCGACTTCAGCTTCCTTCTTCTGCATGGTTTCAGTCTGAGACCACTCAGAGAGACACCTCTTACTGAGGCTAGAGAACTCTAACTCACTGCGCTGTCTGTAGTAACTGAGCCAAGGGTCTGAGCTTCTCCGTGACTGGTGCGACCCGTGTAGCGTACACATCTGACCTCAGATTTCCTTTGTCCATCTGTCATTTTCTCAGCATCTCCCCTATCTTCATTCCCTTCCTGGTAGCCCGTAGTCAAGTCAAGGTGCCAAGTCACACAGGATCCAAAAGGACATACTGGATTCTACGTGTGATTAACCTACTGATGGGGAACCTCCTTCAGCCAATGGCCTTTGAGAGGCTAGATCATTCCCTTCCTGGTAGCCCGTAGTCAAGTCAAGGTGCCAAGTCACACAGGATCCAAAAGGACATACTGGATTCTACGTGTGATTAACCTACTGATGGGGAACCTCCTTCAGCCAATGGCCTTTGAGAGGCTAGATCAGGTTGGGAGTGGCTTTAGGTACCAAAAAGCTATAACCCAGACCCAGAAAGACAATTATCACATGTACTCACTTACAAGAAGTTTTTAAACGTAATGCAAAGAAAACCATCACACAAATCACAATCCCGGAGAACTTAGACAACAATGAGGACTCTAAGAGAGACTTACATAGATCTAATCTACATGGGAAGTAGAAAAGGACAAGATCTCCTGAGTAAATTGGGGGCATGGGGACCTTGGGAAAGGGTTGAAGGGGAGGGGAGAGGAAGGGAGAAGAACAGAGAAAAATGTAGAGCTCAATAAAAATCAATTAAAAAAAATCCCGTTCGCTATACCATGATGTTGAATTCTGTTCCTGTTCCTCATTGTGATCTGTGAGTTCTCTTTTCATAAAGAACCCATTATTATACTATATTAGGAGCTAGCGTGGGATTTCTATATTCATGTCCCTCCCTCGTCTGATGTGTTCCCCTTCAAACTACAGTGAGGATTATTAATATAAGTTCCAGTTTCTAGTAGGTACGCTAACTCAGGGTTCTTATTTAATTCAGTCTAGTAACATATATAAATTCCTCAGCAATCTAGCTTTTTGTATGACCCTGCTCATACAGACAAAGCCCAGGAAAGTGACTTATCTTCCAAATTTGCAGAATGAGCAGAAAGGCAGTATTTTTATTCTTCTAAGGAAAGCTGGCTGTTTGGGTGGACTGCATGTGCTGCTGCTGGACACTGTGACTGTCTTTTTCAAAGCTTCTCAGTGACCTTGCCCTGCCCACCACAGTGAGTCTTCTGGGAACTGTGTTCTCACTTCCCCAGTTAGCATTCACACCTGGTCTTTGCCTTCCTGTGAAATTTGAAGGACGCATGTTCACTCAACAAGGAGGTTCAGTCTCTTCCACAACACCGCTTTGGTTGGTTCATTTCAGTCTTCTGAGATTTTAAAATGTCTTCCTCAACCTTCTTCTCTCAAGCAACACACACACTAGAGACCATTTTCTTCATGATACACTACATCAAAACTATGTTTTCTTTTTTATCTGTTTGGCTCACTTATCCGTGACTCTTCCGTATAACATCTGGAAATTCATGATAGCATAAGCTTGTAAGTACTGCTGGCTATTGTATTTTATGGCATGTTCAATGCCCTATCCATAACAAAGTGTCAATAACTTAGAAATGAGTTATAATAAAAATATAAATTCATTTCATGAGAGTTGGAGTCATATTCTAACCAAAATCTCTTGTTAGGATAAAACTTTGGATATTGTTTTTGAAGTGTCTTGTATTAAAAAACTCTTTAAATTTGTATAGAGTTTCTAAATTTTAAAATGTGCATAGTAGTGTGATTAATTTCCATATTAATGTTAGTATGTCTTAAATTAAAATGAATAATTCTAGGAAATTTTTGTTAGTGTTTAGTACCAACTGACCATGATTCTACAAAACTTGAAAGGTCAAAGCTCATTCTTGCTGTCGCTCAAATGAGGAAAAAAAGCAGGGCATGTATTATGTGTCCAGGACCTAGAAATCTTCATGATAGAGGCCAGGATGAAAACATGAGCTAGCTGCCTTACCCTACTGTACTTCATGAGCTTGTTGCTGCTTAGCGGGGTTTCCTGTTTGATTGTTTAAAATAAAAAATGCAGTATATAAAAAGTAATTAGGTTTTAAGCCCATTAAATAGTCTAAATTCATTACATAGTTACATTGATTTGTAATTTTTATATCTGAGAAATAATTACAATTATCCTTAAGAAGATGAATCATTTAAAGATAGAGAACACAGAATCACAGTTTTCAAGTCTGCCAGGTTCCAGAGATGAACCGTGTGTCTGAGCAATGGTGGTTGACGAAATGGTTGAAGTACCTAGCTCTGGCAGAATAAATAACAATAAAGATTTGATGAGATTGAACATATGGGGCAGGGGCCAGCACTAAATAAGAAAATAAAATGCTGTTTGGCAAATCATTACCAAAACACTAAGGAAAATGAAAGTGAAGACTGTGCACCATGTATCCAAGATGGTGAGCTGACTGCCACAACATTGGAGACCAGAGATGCAGCTCTTCCAGTTCTGGGCACATGTGATGTTCAGACCTCGTGTTTGGGCCAGTCAGTTGATGCATTCTGGTGCTGATGAAACAGGAGGTAGAAAAGACGGAGTCCGTGTCCCAAGCTGAAGCCTCAAATGGCATATCGAATGAATTCAGGTTATGTTCATGAGGCCTGCACTCTTTGCCATGAGAAAAGCATGTCTTAAGGAGCCTCCTTCAGCCTGGACACTGAGATGAAGAGGCATCTCAGTGGAGTGCAAAGCAGCCTAGCCAAGTGCTGAGGCCATCAGCTCATGCGCAGAACACTTGCCAACTTAAGCTTGTACAAATGATTGTTTCTGTTCCATTAAAGTTTAGCAGGAGTGTTTGTTAGCTAGCATTTCTGCAAGCAGAAGCCCAATTAGCTCACATAGGGACAAAGCACTCTTAAATACATAGAGAATTTATTAAGGGAAAAAAATTAACAGAAAAATACTTACCATAATTAAAGATAATATCAGATATATTTGAACCAAAATCATATCACCAGCCTGGAGTACAGTTTTAAAGTTTCTATCTAGCATACTCAGAGCCCCAAATTTGATTTCCATCAGGAAAAGGAGATTTACACATGTTAATATCTCAGAACAATCAGTTGGACAGGAGCCACTCTGGCCCTTGTGGGTGCTGTATCATTTCCTGATGCCAGGAAGCACTTCTGGTGCAAGACTCTAAAGAGACCAAAGTGCCTGCCCAGTGGCTCTTCCCTGTGAGCTTATGAGTGACCTTCAGCAAGCTGTGTGTCATTTTTACAGTTACATGTGCAACTGCTGGTTCTTCTAATGTGGAAGCCCTGTCATGATGCCCCTACACTGTAATGGAATCATCTTGTATGACTTTGCATTCAGCCCTTTTGTTATACAGAGTCCATTCTAAACAAGGGACCGATTGTGGCAGCATCCTCATCTCTCAAGCACAGTGATGCAGATCAAAGCTCTGTCAGCCAATTTGTGTGTTCTTCAAATGCTACCAATGCATTTGAGCACATGAGTGCTTTCCTTTGGAGTTTCCACCTCAGTTTTTAGCACTATGAAGGGAATGTTGCTCTCTTTAAAGTTACTGGCTGGCACATTCTCGCAACGTTTGTGGAGAGTGAATATTCAGTAATTGTTGCTAATTGCCTCTGCTCTCCACTTCACATTGCTACTACAGACCTGGCAAAAGACTCTTTGTTCCGATGAATCCCATCTTTGTTTCCAGACACTAATCATTCTTTTGGAAGGAATGAACACTGGTGTCTAAAGCAAGAAACAAAGACGCATTACACAGAGAAGGAAAGTTCTAGCTGGTATATGCATCACCAAACACACACACACACACACACATACACACACACACACACACACACACACACACACACACACACACAGAGAGAGATTTCTGAATTAAAGGCCCAATTATTTTTTCTTTCAAATACTCAGAAAATCCAATTTCTGAGACAGTTTCATGAGATTAGCCTAAAATAGGCATGATCATTACCACATTAGTTCCTATTTTTATCACATCGCTTAACTAGCACAAAGAAAGAGTTCAGTAATTTTTAAAAATAAACAAGTTAAGTAAACAGAAGCATATTTCAAAGATAATTTGGGATTTAAGTGCCTTTCAGGTCAAACCTTGATTACTGATTTTGGGACTATGAGTTAAATCATGTTATATTCAGTATCAGCAAGCTTGAAGGTCAATAGCGGTAGATGCTCGAAGAATAACTTACATGATGGGTGAGCTATAACCACTCAGTAGAATCACCTTCATCCCCACTGTGACATTTTCTACACGTTAAAGATCCCAAGGTTAGAGACCCCATGATTACAAGACCTAAATGAAGTTAGTATCATTTCCTACAAGGAACAAACAGTGTAAATCCAGAGGATATTGATTTTCACAGGTACCTGAGCTATTGGTAACTGACATTTATATTTTTGTTCATCAAAATCCCATAGCATGTACCAAGAAAAAAATAAAAATTGACAGATTTATAGATTGGCATTTTTCTACTTTCTGTCTTTAACGGGGACAGTACAATCATACTATAACAGAATTTTGTTTCTATTAAGTTGAGACAATAAGCAATGCTAATATAACAAATTATCTATCAAAATTTTCCCTATAAATAGCAATGGCTCCTTTCTTCTGTTGGTGACATTTTAGGTGATAAACTCTGGGATAGCTCATGGAACAAGGCAGTGGTTCCGATTCTTAGTTCTCTGATGGATGAACATTTGGAAAGGAACACACAAGTATGGAGAAAGCATATTAAAATCATTCACAGAGACAGGGAGGTCTTATCATCAAGAGGGCAAAAGGAGTCACTGGATAATAAGCTTCTCCATATTTCTGCATCTACACACAATTTCCATGCTTTCCAGATTCTGCTAGAGGGACTCTGTGTCTATTGTGGCTGTTTTGAAGGTGGAGGTGGGGCAAGTGACCTCAAAGTCTAGTGAGGTTAGCAGAGCTGATGGGGAGTAGCTGTCTATATGCCAGGGAAGGACTTAGTCACCAGGGAGAGCTAGCTGATCTCAGTCAGCCTAAGCATTAGTGGGTGTGCATCAGCCAACGGCAGATTCAGCCTAGAGACAGAACTAGGAATTATATGACCCAAGAATTATCAGGTTGATTCATGCACAGCTGAGATGAACTGGACCTCAGACAGTGTGAATGAGCTTGGTTCACTTTAGGTGATCCTCCCTCAGGTTTCCACAAGTGACCTTGCACTCACACAATGGGCACTGTTCAGGGAGGACCAGAAAGACCAGCTGACCAAAGAATACATCCTACTCTCTTTAACCCCTCTATGTGAGCTGGTGAAGAAAGCAAGCTCCAACTCTAAGGTTCAGTAGGATAAGGTTGAAGCCGTGGAATGCAAAACAACATTCAGACAAACAACTGTGCTCCTGACATATATGCAACTCCATTGAGGAATAGGCTTTGTATTCTCTTCTTCATATGACGATGTTGTAATCAAACATGGGTGAGGGGTTTTCCCTTTTCCTTATGGGTAGCGGGTGTCTGTATCCATGTGTGAGAACTAACAATAACATCTCATGCCACATGCTAAAAAGGACCATGAATCACCATGGCCAGACATACTCAGATCCAGACCCATGAAAATAATAGCCCACTGCCTGGGGACTGTCTGGGGAAGGGTGGGAGGGGAGGAGGAAGGAATTCTCAGCCTCCAGGGAAGGCAGCGTGAGTGTGCACTGAGTCATCGGCCCTCACAGAGACTGGAGCACTAAAGCCTTCCCTTCACTGACAGCAGCCTGGATAAATACAAACAGTATAAAGATGGTGAGGTTGTCTACAGAAAGTGAGTGACAAGGGAAGCCTGGAGTTCACAGCCACATTTGAGTTCCCATTCCCCAACACTGCTGCCTGTCTGCCTTTTGTTTTCTATACAAGACAGAGACAGGCTAGAGAAGACAAGGAGCTGGCAGCTGTCCTGACCACGTGGACATAAGGAGAATGAGTACCTTTCTCTAGCACATTGGAAGCCTCCAGAGGGAACTTTACCCTAGCAGAGGATCTCAGGGAAAGGTCTCAGGTTGACGAGCATTGGCCAGAGTGGCAGGAGACTAGCTGGGTCAGATGGAGCCACACATCGGTATCATTGCACAGATCCGAGAGGAGAATCTGTGCTCGAGGCCAGCATCAGTACCAATGTCACTTCTCAGCAAGCCTGCCTCAGGTGGAGGAGAGTTACTCCCATGGGTGGAGTTCAACAGTGAGTTCCTGTTGCACAAGGTCATCTGTCCCTGTTCCCTGCCTGTCTGTTGGTCCCTGTTAGGAAAGGGCATAAGGTTTAGGAGTGTGGAGGGGGCATGGCTGAGGGGCCTGTGTCTTTCGTTAAGATTATTTCAGGAGCGTATTAAGCACTGACAAGCGGGTAGGACCAAATCAGATGTGAGACTGCAATTTTAACTTGCAAACTGGATTGAATTTTAATAACAATAAATATTCATAGATTATGAAAGCTTTCAAGATGACATCTAGTGGTTGGAAAAGAGCAGACAAATGAATGTGGGTGCTGGGGGACGCAGCCCCGCCCCACCTATTACTACAGATGGCGCCCAACGTGGACAACTGCTTCCACATAAAGCCTGAGACAGCTTGGGAAGTAATTCTAGAACAAAATGAAAGCATTATGCCTGGTTTCTTGGTAGCAGCAATTTCTCGGTTCTGCTCTGCTTGCTAGAGG
>NC_022009.1:122483469-122492206 GCF_000317375.1 Microtus ochrogaster | reverse complement strand
GAGTGCTGGGATTAAAGGCGTGCGCCACCATCACCCGGCTAAGTCATTTTATTTTTGTAGCAGCCATAAATGACTTATAATGACCAGTCAGAAGCCTGATCAAGGAAATACAGACGTATTTGTAAGGAAAGCTTGCATTTATGAATAGGTCCATCTTAATATGTAATTCATCTGGGCTTTAGATAGCATCACACTTAACTCTCGTAATAAATAGGGTATTCTTCTCCCTGTTTACACAGCACACTGAAGCCAGAGGATGGTAATAACTTTGCCAGAGATGAACAACTAAGAAGTGATGGATGTGGGAAAAATTTGAGTAAGTACCATGTCCATGCCAGTTCCTGTCCTACTGGGACTCCACTGCCACCAGCTCAGGTGGCCTGTCAGACACGCTTCACAACGAGCGTCTGCTTTGTTTGTTGCAGTCCAGATGACATAAAAGCATCCATTCAGTATGGCACTTTTTAAATAGATATGTCAAATGTCTATGATGACTCTCTGTCAGTTCAAGGCCTGATTCCTCAGTTTAAAGACCAGAAAATGGTGCAGTCTTGGCTTCCCTGTGGTTTTCCTTTGTTTGGGTGACATGCTTGGGTGCCATGGAGACCGTCTGCAGACAGATGTTAGCACACCATTACAAACATTGCCTGTTCTTGCGATGCCCAAGATGAGAGCTGTGTTAGCATTGTATGGCACCCAGCCATCTGGGTCTACTGAGGTCTTTAGGGACACACATTCACCAGGTGATTCACTCCTTTTTGTGACCTTCTCTTCAGATTTCCTAGAGCCTCTGTCCACTTCCATTCGGGAGAATAAGAGATAGGAGAAGGAAAAAGTAGCATTCAGGATCAGACAGAGAAAGTGACCTTCATTTTTTTTTTCAATCTTGTAGATACTGGCAGAACTCTGACGCCAAGCATTGACTGGAGCCTTTATTAAAATTTTCATATCATTAGTATTCCAGGACCCAATAACACAGATTACATTTTCTGATACTTACATATATTCCCATAATTTTAAACTGTGAGATTGTGAGTTTTGGGAATTCATACTTGATCAATGCTCAGTATTTGGTTGAATCTTCCCCGTCTATTCATGATTTCCTGGGACTGCTTTAATCTCTTTATTTTATCATCAAGCTATGGCACACTTATGCTTGATATATTCTGTATATTCTATACCTTAATATTTATGAGTAAGGCACACGTTTTCTCTCATTGATGCTGCAGCTATTCCATAGATTACTATCTATGGACTTTTTGAGTCTTAATACTTGTTTATTTTATTTATATACTTCCATACTTGTTTAGAACTCTTTCTTATTTCCTATATGTAAAATGATTCACACATGCAATTCCAGTGTAAAAGAGGCTGAGGCAGAAGGATTGCCAATGCCGTAAGTATGTGGATAACCTGGGATACAAAGTGGGCTTCAGGCTAGCCTAGGATACAGACCGAGACCTTTCTAAAAACCACAAGCAAACAAACAGAAAATGTAAAATAACTTGGGCTTGATCCCCCAATACTAAATAGTTGGTTTGAGGGAACAGATCAAGCATGAGTCTTCATGTATGAGTTATTCATACATTAGTTGAGGAGGAAAAAGTGAGGGGACAGAAGGAAGGGTCTGCAGTCACTAATAATGCCAGAGAAGTTGAGGGGTTTGGTTTAAGCACATTTTTTTTCCTGAGATCCATGAGAAAATGTAAAGAGAATATCTAACTCCACCTGAAAATTTAAAACACAGCTTTTCAAAGTGTATTTTTAGCATTCCATAGGTGTCTGAGGTGAACTCTTGTTTGACTAACTGGAGACCACGTCCATGAGTGGCTTACTGAATAGAAAGGATACCTGAATAACTCAATGTATCCAATTCTGTTGGTGGTTGGAGGTGATGCTCTTGCAGCCAACATCTGTTCTTTTCCTATTTTCCATATTGTCTTCACAAAAGCTAAAACAACCAAATAACAACATAGACCTTGCTTCATTGGCAAAGGCGGTGATGTCCTGACGAATTTATTAGCGGCCATCCAAAGAGGTAGCTCCAAATATTTAGCTGTCATATAATGGCCGAATCTAACAAAGGAAACATCAATCATTGCTGCCAGTGAATATTATATATGGTGATTACATGTGTAAAAGTTGCTTTGAAGAAACTTTTCAAGGTATATATTTACACTTCAGCATTCGTGGCTCTGGTGTGTGTTCAAATAAAAAGTAAGAAGATTATGCTCTCACTGCCTTGACTGATACTGCGGTTGGAATTAGGGAGCATTTCCTGAAGAAGAGGGATGGTCAGAGGCTGCCGTTGGTGTGTTCCTCTGAGAACATGGGTTGGTCATGGAAGAGGGCTGGCGGTATGAAAACCCGCGTTCCACCTTCACGTCATCAGTTAAGTGGCCCTGTGAGCACCACTCTAAAACAATATGTTTGCTGTATAGAGGCTGAAGGAGAGATGCAGTGCCCTCGATTCACTTTTTAAAATGACGATGTCTATCAGTGTCTTTAGTATTCCTCTGAGCCTTCCTATATCCATCACACTGAATGGTTGTTTAAAAAAACGCAGTGGCTAAAACCTCTTTGAACTGTACTTCTCTCTTTAGCTGAACAAGGACATCTGAAACTCTATCTCCCATTTCCTTTCATTGACACTAACTCAGTTTGACGGCCCATACTCAGGAAAAATATATATCAACGTGTGGACTAGTGTTGGCCAGCCATTGAAATGCTCTCCCAGCCCTGAATGTATAAGACAGTTTCTGACTTCTATTTTGTTTGCAGCCCACTACGCTAGGTAAACTCGCAGATAGATTGACTGCTTTTGTCCTATGTGAAATCCACATTTGATTATTGGATAAACAATTTATTTTTTTTTTAAATTTGTTACATTGAAAAGTACTTCAAGAGCCCCCTTAATAATCTTTTTACTCTAATATCCATTCATTTGTAAATTCATAGCATTCCATATGTCCACTATGACCACCAAAATTAGATATTTATGCACAAACATAAACTATGCAGGTAAACCTAGGCACAATCTTGGTTGTGTAATAAAATATGCATTTAAGACTTGCCTTATGTCAGTCTCAGTGGATGATAGGATTTTTCTATGATTTTTATTGATGCTTTTTATTAAAACTGTTCCAAAATTAAATCCATCATTATAAAATTACAAAATACTATTTATATATTATAACTTTGATTATGTTTGGCTTGCATCATTTGAAGTGCTGAAGGAAGTATCATTGGACATTTGCTATCTGATGTCTTCCTTCCCAGTACAAAGGAAGCTCTGTACCTTGGCAAAAGTCATCTTTGATCTCTCTGTGTTTTAGCTCCTGCATTTGGGAGAAGATTGCGTGGTCTGATTTACTAAAGCAGTGATTTTTTTAAACATTGCTTATGTTTTGATTATTCCTAAGAAAAGCCATTAAATTTATTTTAAAAATATGTCTTTGTGACCTAACATATACGGGGCTGTGAAGGTGGGTTGTTCCCAGTATTGATGGACTTTGCTCCTTGCTTCACAAATCCAGGTGCACAATCCAGTAAGTGTCATTCTCTGGATATGTAAGAAACGGTGTGGGATGTGGGAGAGCACAGGAAAGTAGTCTCTCACAGGACTCTGCCCGTCTAAGAGAATGTGACACATCTCCAGATAGTTAAGAATCTGATATTACAAATGCGGTGGAGGTAGGAAGTGGGCAGGATGCCACCAGCATTCCAACGGCTGGGCTTTTCTCTCAGAATCAAATTCAAACTTGTTCTTTTACCACATCTGTGATTTTCCTGTTTGGCCAAATGTCAGAATCTAATGCCTGCCTTTCAAAATCTGATATGCAGGCTTCACCCCCAGGGGCTCTTTGGCTTATTCATCCAAAGGTGGATCCCCATGCAGCTACAGAGCTTCATGGTGAGCTCCATCTCATTCTCCTGTGTTCGTTTAACGTCTCCCATCATGTTCAGGTCTTGCTCCTGTGACTTTGGTCTTCCCAAAGAGATATAAGTTGGTAGAATTCATTCTGGGTACTTTGTTCAGATGGATCCAGTGGCTGGTATGTATTCCCAGAGTCACAGACACTGGATAACACATGTCTTGTGACCAATAATAACTTAGCTAATGCTCTCTGAAAGCCTGTGGGTGGCCCTCATTTTGTAGAAGGAACCTAGGGCATAAAACAGCGATGAAGTATACATGCCTGTGGCAGATTTGAGATGATGCAGTTGGTCCTCAGTGCCATAAAGCCCAGCATTGCCAGCTGTCTCTTTGTCTTTTCTTTCACATCACTTATGTATGCCTTTACCCAAGGTCATCTCTTCACATCAGCCAAAGTCCCAAACTTGGTCCTACTATTTTCCTGTCTCCTCTGAATTAGCTTGAGTAGACACGAAAACCTCTTTTGCAGCCTAAATATGTCTACTTAATTCTCACCATGTTTCCCGTGATATAATATACCAGAAAGTTTCAGCAAACATCCATTAAAAGGGAAAAACCAAATTCCTCGTGTGATAGTGTGATAAATATTTAAAGAGATGATGAGACTGCTTAGGGCATTATTCTTTTCTGATGCAGGCCTGCCGTCAAGACTTCATTGCTTGAAATGTTGAAGGGAGAGCACAGGAGTTAAGGAATACTAGATTCTATGCATCTACTATTTCATAAATCCATTTAGATGCCATGGGTTATTAATCCATGTCTGTTTAATTTGGGGCGGGGTGTGGCAGAGTATTGATTGTCCCTGTTTCCCTTCTCTGAGCTGCTTCGGGGCAGTCTGGTGGCATACGGAGCACCGTACCAGTCCTGAACCATTGACCTAAGCATCGATGAGGTCTGAGTGTTGGAGCTTTTTCATAGGAGGCATGCTTGAAGCCCTTGGGAGCTCATGGCAAAGCTCTTGGCCCGTGAGATGAAAACAAGGCAGTGAGTTCCTCTGTCCTTAGACACACAGGAAGACACATTATGTCCTTAGTGGCACCGGAAGGGGACTCTGATAGTTGTATTTCTCTCTTGAGACAGGGTCTTGAGTGGTCTAAGGCATAAGAATACAGCTTTGGAGTCAATAGCCTGGTCTTGGTTTTCAGATCTGCACTGGGAACTTGCCAGAACCATGAACCTGCGATCATTCTCAAATCGCTTGTTTCCATTATATTCCAACCGGATAATAATAATACGTATTTTGAAATACAGTAGAAATAAGTTGCTTTAATATTTACCTCAAGGTCCTTCATCTGTAAGAATGAAATACCAAGCCATACTCTTACCAGCTGGTTTGATGTTTATGGTACTAAAACACATTTGAAGCACTTAGCTAAGACTAGTTCACTTCTAGCAAGGGTTAGCCAGAAAGCAACAGCATACTAGGAAGGCAGACCCAAGACAGAATGGAGGCACCAGAACTTGATTGCACCTGGAGCCCCATCAGCTTTGAAAGTGTATTTTGCAATGCTGCCTTCAATGATGCCACTAAACTCACAACTCCTGTGTTCTTTGGAAAAAGCCTGCATAGCTGGCTTTGTGAGGTGTGGAAAGGATGGAACTGATGTCCACTTTATCCGAAACCTCGGGTCATGGGTCTCTTTCTGTAATAAATCTCTGATTAGAGCCAGCCTAGGAAGAAGGGAGGAAAACTGGGAACTCTTCTGTCATCAGGGTGCATATGACTGTTTGACTTAAATCCTTGGCATATACATGTTCTCAAATATCATGGCCAGTGTAGCCGATAACAAGTATTGGATCTGATTCTGCTGGTGGGCATGCCTCGATTCCCTAGATCCTTCTATGACTCAAAATATCTTCATCACGGGCTAATGCAGGGATGAGAGCTTTGTGTTTTATTTTCTTCCAAATCTAGCTCCCATGATTAAAATTCTAAAATCCAGAACATGCGGTGCTTAATTACCCGACAGGCACCTAATCTCATTTGAGCAAAACCCCGTTTGATCGATGGGTCCAGCTGTGAGTACCGTGCAGCTTGGGTTTTCTGACGGCTTGGAACCGTTGGCTACACAGCTGTCATCTGGAGCTTTATAATGCTCTAACATTAAAATGCCACAGCTATTTTACAGTCCTGTCAGTATCCGTGAGAGAGCTGGTATTCTTCAGGAGAACCACAAGATGCAATTTGCTACATATCTGAGGGATGGGCTAATCAGCACTAATGATTTTTGCTTCTCTTAAATTCCCATATTAGTGCAATTGAGCAGTTTCAAATGGGGTGATTCCAGGATAATATTTCCCCCTAAGTGAAGGGCTATTGAAATGTTGAGATCTCATTTCGTTCCTGCCTACACGGTGCTGCTTATGATGACTGAGGCTATGAAATGGGCTTTCTGCTTTGCTCATTTCCATAAAATTTGCAGCTTATTAAGAGACTCAGAAAGGAGCACAGCTTCAGAATTTTTTTTTTCCCACCAAGGCTGTCAAAATGAATGAGGAAGACAAAAGACATTCCACAAGCAGGATAACCCACATCCCTTTAAGTCAGACAGCACAGAGACACTGAGGTAGCACCTGCCACAGAAAGCACTTGCCACTTCATCCACAGATGTGGCCAGGTGGAATCAGATAGTAATCTCCATAGCAACAGCAGCAAAAGAGGAACTGGGAATGCAAATAGCCCGGAAATGGAAGACAATGTTTTCATGCACTGTGACTTTGAAGGATGTTTATAGCCTTTTCATGAAGCAAGGGCATGCCCATTGTCCAAGTCTGCAGAACAAAAGCATTCTAAATGCAAGTAGGGTATCTTGATGCCCCATCTTGAGTAAAGAGATCACTTGTTTGTGTTCGAGGTCATCTGTTCTTTAATTTATCTCTTTTACCTCTTAAGAAAGTGAACACATTTGGTTTATGCCATTTTTCACAGAATTTATAAACTGTGCCCCCCACAGTGTTCTCTCTGTCTCTCTCTCTCTGTCTCTCTCTCTCTCTCTCTCTCTCTCTCTCTTTCTCTTTAATGATATTTCTAGTTAACCTCAAAAGGATTCTCAGTAAACGCCTGCCGTGGTTTTCAGTAAAATTGAGGAAGAGAGTTAATTGGTGTGGGAAGGTTTGCTAATGTTTTATTACAGCATGCATTTAAGCTTTGCTGGTAGGTTTGTCTGCATGAAGTAAAAAAAATCCCCTGCAGCTGTCCGCATTTTTTATCCACACAAAATATCTCACCCTCTGTTTGCTTTTAGCTGAGCTGACATTTCCAAGTTGAACCTTCCTTCTGAGAAACTGCTTCCATCTCTCACTTATGGCACTAACCATTAATGTTCTCCATCGCTTCACCTTGGAGGAGAAAGCTCACTCCGGGTATTATTCAGCCCTGAAGACCAAAGGTTGTTGCTTGGTTGTTTCTATTCCTTAGCATTCATGACCCAGCAGTCAGTCTTGTTGTAGTGCATCATGCTGCTTCTCTGAGTTCTGAGTGAGATGGAGGATGGACTGCTGGGCTGTAAGGGAGGACACCATTGGTCCTTCGTGGATGTTCACCTGGAACCTCAGCATTTGGGATCACAGTGATAATGGGGAGGGCAAGGATGAGCACTTTCAAAACTATTATTGCCTTCATTTCTGCTTCATGATTGTCTTCACGCTCACAAATAAGAAAATCAATTTATGAATGTCACCTGTCCATTTTTTGAATAAGCATCCAAATTATGCCTAACCATTACAGACAGCATATTTCTGGCCAAGCTAAGAATAATCACACACAATGTACATTTTTATGTTATTTTCTTTTGAGGCAAGATCTTACTATATGGCCCAGAGTGGCCTCCAACTTCTGATTCTCCTATCTCAGTGTTATGAGTGCCACACCTGGATGGATTTTGGTTTTTAAATAAAAAAGAGAATTTATCTGTTGTATAAAAAAAGTGTTTTTATATAATATATCCTCAAACATTGTTAATAATCAGTAAAATGTTTTATTAATAATTACTACCAAAGCAACTATGGGTTATTTTGTCTTTCCCTTCCACAGACATTAGTCTGTCTATATTTAGTAGTATCTACTTACACCATATTTTAAAGAGTTTTGTATGCTTTTTCAACATATGTTCTTCTATTATTAGCATGCATTGGAAAAAATGAAAGAAATTGAGCACATAAGAAGTTTGAGCTGGAAATGGGGCCTCATGCTTGCAATCCCAGCAACCTGGTAACATAGGATTCTGAGGCAGGATGATGGAGTGAGTTTGGGACTGAGACTTTGTCTCAAAAAATAAGAGAGACAGAGTCGGGGGATCAGAGACAGATAGTGGAAGGGGGATGGATAGAAAGGAAGATAGAAAGATGATAAATAGACAGGTCATAGATTTGTGAAAGATGGATGATAGAGGTTAGACAAATAGATAGATATGGAATAAAAAATCAAAGGAACTTAAGAGATATAATATGTACTGAAATACACATAGAAAATCAGCTAAATCAGGATTAATAATAACCATTTTCAATACTTACAAATAATTTCAGGAGGGATGTCTAAAAGAATATATTTGTGTGATATATAATAAATACCAAATATAAAGAGAAAAATCTTAAACGAAATAATGATAAATCACAAATTGAAGGCAATTAATCCACAATATTATACTTCAATGATAAGATGCATCAGAAAAGGTTATTGTAGATAATTTATCTTGAAACCATTGAAAGAAAATATATCGAGAAAGAAGTTGGGCCCAAAGGAGGGGTATAATTAAGAGAAAAAGCTGGCATGCTAGAGGATGAGAGAATGAGAGGGGAGAG
>NC_022009.1:122469301-122483369 GCF_000317375.1 Microtus ochrogaster | reverse complement strand
AGAGACAGAGACAGAGATAAAGAGAGAGATTAGTAATGATAGATACAAATTTGATATGTACAATAAAATGGAAAAATGATATAAATATGAATAAGTTACAAAGGAGGATGATTCAAACCTTTCTCGGATATCTGTGATATGTAGGGGAGAAATGGAAAGATTAACTATTCCAATTTAATAGATAAATTATGAATAACAAAAATGTAAGGATGGGAGATGGAGAACTGGCTTAGTGCTTCACAAAAGACCTGGGCTCAGCTCAGTTCCCAGCACCCACATCGCAGATCACAACCACATATACCTCTGGTTCTATGGGGATCTGACATCCTCATCTCAGTAGCCACCAGGCATGCATATGGTGTTCAAACATACACATGGGCAAAGCAGTCACATACATCAAATAAAATAAATCTTCAAAAACTGAAAATATAAAGGTAAACAATAGAAGATTGTTTTCCTTTACACAGAGAGGGCGTGAGGGAACTGGCAAGTATAAGCATCTCAAATGACATTGTCTGGAACAGGCACATACAAAACAGAAGAAAAACTGAGGGTAAATGAGTGTGATGGCTTCTATTGATTGTCGAATTGAAGAGACATGGAATCAACTAAGAGACATCTCTCTATGTGTGTCTGAGTGGCAATTTCTGGTAGAACTAAAGGAGAGGAGACCACCCCTGAGGGTGGCCCAGATGTCGAGAGGTTTGATGAAGAAACTATCCACCTTTACTGTGGCCTTGTTCATATTGCTGAGACCGTCATTCTGGGACAGACTCTAGACTCCTCTGCCTAGCAGTGCAGGCTGAGGACCAGCATCTCTCTTGGTATCCTCCAGGCCTTTGGAACCAGAGTGAAACTGCTAAGGCGTCCTGTTGTTGGACTGAGTAGCAACCTGTTTCTCAGCCTTTTCAGCAATCACACAGCCATTGTTAGTTTTCTCAGCACCCAGCCCCAGCCTATCTATTAACTTTCTATAGACAGTGTGTGGTATATCCTTTCAGAGAATCTACCTTAATACAAAGTGCTTTCAGAAAGCCCTTAAAAATCATTAATTAATTTTCCAAAGGAAGAGAAGAGCAATTAAAAGAAATTATCTAAGGATCTGTGGAGTGCACTCTAGAGATGGCAAAAGATTGTAATGTGCATACTTAAGAGGTCTTTCCAAAGAGCATGTTGACATTTTGTAACTCTGTTCCTAGTCTCAAATACCCGTGGCTCTTTCCTACGGGAGGAAATATTTTTCTACATAAGTGAACCTTGGGCAAATCTCATGGTCAAGCTTTTCATAGCGACAGCCCCACTTGTACCAATTTTCTGGATTAGTTGCCTTTCTCATGGCTGTGACGAAATGTCTGAGAAACACAATAGAAGATGGAAGGGCTTGAAGTATTGGCCCACATTGCCAAGAGACAATCCACTGTGGATAGGCACCGTGGTGAGAGAAGCTTTTGCTATAGAAGCTGGAGCATGAGGCAGCTGGTTGTTTTGTCTGTGGTCAGGATGAGGGAAGGGATGAAGAACCACCCACTGTCAGATTTCTCATTTTTGATCATTTTTATTCAGCCAATGAGATGATGCCACCTACTTTCAGAGTGACCATCTTTCCTTCTCGAGAGATGATTGTGTTTCTTAGATTATTATAAATAGTGTTGTGTTGACAAGAGAAGCTAGCCCTCCCACTTGGCCATTGCTGCACCTAGATTCATTCTATTGATAGACTTTTCTTTTTTAACACCTTCTGCTTTGCTCTGAGCCTTTATGTGGGAGACCACAGGCCTCTGAAGTATAGGAAAATGCCAATACAGCCCTTCACTTCTTTTTATGCAAAATTTATTTTAAGCGATTCATAAAAATTTTAGAAAATAATCTAGTAGTATAATGGTTCTATACATGTCTTTATTGTGTGATATTTACATTAGATTAAATATAACTATGTCCTCAGATATCAATTCTTTGTGGTAAATTTTTCAGAATCCTACTGCTACCTTTTTGAAATGTACAACATATTATTGTCGGCTGTAATCATCCTACAGTGTAAAAGCTCACTGAAACTTTTTACTCACAGCTAACAATAACTCAGTGCCTAGCTCCACTTGGTCAAGAATCTGGTAACTTCCACTTCATCTACAAATTCTATAGAGTCAGTTTGCATTTTGTATGATTCAGCACAAGTGAGATCAAGTGGTGTTTGTCTGACTTATTTCATTTAGCACAATGATCTCCTGCTACAAAGGATAAGAGTTCATTATTTTTTAATGCTGGGCAGTATTCCATTGTGTACATGTATGAAGGTTTCTTTATCACT
The DNA here is from genome assembly GCF_000317375.1 of Microtus ochrogaster. Lineage (NCBI taxonomy): Eukaryota > Metazoa > Chordata > Mammalia > Rodentia > Cricetidae > Microtus > Microtus ochrogaster. The sequence continues at coordinate 122,481,064 of NC_022009.1, read as the reverse complement.
CATTGGTTTATAGACTTTGGGTTATTTCCATGAGTTAGCAACTATAAGAAACACTGCAATAAGCATAGACACGCATGGGTCCCTTCAACAAGCTAATTTCAATTTCTTTGATATGCATTCGGCAATGGATTGTTGCACCGCATAGTAATTTTACCTTTAATTTTGTGCAGAACATCCATACTGATACCCATGATAACAACACCAATGCACACTAATAGCAACAGTATACAAATATTCCTTTTTTATAATCTGTCCTGCCATGGGCTGTTATCTTGAATCATTTGGTCAGAGCTTTCTTACTTAGTCATGTGCTCTCTCTGTGGTTTTGATTTTTATTGCTCTGGTGACTAGTGATGCTGAAAAGATTTTTACGTACCTGTTGACTATCTTCTCTGGAGAGATCAGACATATTTTAAAGGATCATTGGGTGTTCTAGTGGGCATACTGGTCAAGAATGACTGCAAGAGGGAAGATTGGAAAGATGGTTCTACGGTTAGATGCACACACTGTTCTTGCAAAGATTGGAAAGATGGTTCTACGGTTAGATGCACACACTGTTCTTGCAAAGGACTTGATTGTGTTCCGAACATGCATGTCTGGAAACTCTCAGTTCCCTTTAGCTCCAGCTCAAGATATTCTATCCTGGTTTCTGGTGGTTCTGTGTGTGTGTATACATGTACACACACACACACACACACACACACACAAATAAAAAATTAGAATGAAAGAATGGACTATAAATATAGTTCTGTCACTATTGCTGTAGTCTAACTGAGAGATGAAGGTAATCTGGCCATTTTGAAAATGTATTCAGAGACAAACTTTCACAGAGGCAAGGATTTTATTCAGAAGCAGATGGATAAGGACAGGAGCAAGCCAGGAAAATGGTCCTCTGTATAGGCACAGGTGTGAACTATGGTGACAAGCTGGGGTATGATCCCAGAATTACTGAGTCAGGGAAGGTGAGAGGTCATTCTGTGAACTGTACGACGCTTGAAATGCACCTAACATCATTTCAGATGATGGACCTGCGCAGGAAGAAACTGGAACATGCCGCAGAAAGAAAGGAAGACGAACATAGAGGGACAATAAACTCATCGTATTACCAGAGCAGAAAGAACAACCTAATTTCACTTTGCATCAGAAGAACTAAAATGTATGTGGAGAAAAGATTTGAGATCTTGACAGGGGTTTCAGACTCAGAATAATTAAGGGAAATGGAAAACCAGCTATTGAAAGCATATTCAAATATCTTCTACCTTATATACACAAATACCGCAACACTCTCAAAAATGTAAATTTAAGCCATGATGAATTAGCTCTCACCTGACTCTATATTTAGATGATTTATGGGCACTGAAGAAAACTGAAGATGGCAATCACAATTCTACATCATTTTCAGAATTTACTTGTGCTGAACCGCAGCGGGAAAAAGCCAGGTTTTCAAAATACCAAGGGTACTTTCTTGCTCATCTGCTCATATTGCATGCTTGCTTCAACATTAGTTGGTGTTTATTTATTTATTTATTCCACTTTACTGTATTATAGTACAATAGTAACTATGATAAATAAATGTGATAAATGACCTACATGTATAAATGCTTGGCTTTTGTCATCTTACAAAGCCCTTTGAGACAGGTCAAATTATAATCTTCAAACTATAGGTCAGTCAAGCAAGGCTCTACCACATTAATGGGACATCTAAGGACATGGATTTGTGACACTGCGAAGCTTGGAGAAACATATGAAACATATTTCTGACAGCAACCAGTTCTTTGAATATTAGACTTGAATCAGGAGCCAGTCCCTATATGTTAAGAATTCTTTGCCTTAGGCACCAAGATTTAAAGTAATGGTAATAATTATTATGAAACAGTTTAAGATAACTGCACCAATTTTCCTGGAATATTTGCTTTCTGTTATGTCAAATAATTTTGTGAGCACCCCAAATAATGAAGACCTGCTAAGGAAGGTTTTCCCAGGGGCCAATTGGATCTCATCTGCAACATGCATCGGTCACTTCGTTATGTGAGTCAGACTCAGCTGAGCTGTGCGGCTGTTTCAAAGCGAGCTGTGTGCCCTTTAATAGTGGTCTTTGCAGGCTGATATTTCATTACCTTCAGATTAGTTGATCAACAACCTACAGCACAACATTAAATTTGGTTCCTGTGAAAATGTTAAGGCTAATAGGTTTCAAGCGCTGCTGTTCAATTTATCTGCCTATTAGAGGAGATCATTAAGAAGAAGTAAACGGCATTTAGAAATAATGAGTTTTTCATTTACTGGTGGGAGCATTTTTCTTTAAGAAGGCACCATGAATCACAGAGTTAAGGTACTAATTAAAAATGGTCTCCTTTGATTTACCTTATTTTCTCCAACTCTATTAAATAATAGCCAGTCATGGGGCTGGCGTGGAAAGATCAGAGAGCCTTGTGCTCACATTTGTCGCTGAGGAATTCATAATGTCTCTACTCTGTACTTCTTCTTGTGTGCTTGGGCCTGGGGGGAAGGTATCCATTCAGCCACACAGATGAGAAAAATATAGTTTTCATTAACAGAAGAGGCTACTTTAAAAAAATAGAAGCTGTCATATAAAGGCGTGTCAATCTGTGCATTTGGAATATATTAAAATATAACCACCCGATGGCTTCTGTAAGTATGCTTCTATTTCTACTGTATTCTGCCCCACAATAACAGCCAAGAAGCCCAGTGAGCATTGATGGTCATTATACAATGATTCTAAGCACCTGCTCATAAGAAAGTTAGCTGACTGACTTTAGAGGCAGATGCTTTTAATCTCAGCACTCTGGAGGCAGAGGCAGGTGGATCTCTGTGGGTTCGAGACCCAGCCTGGTCTACAAGAGCTAGTTCCAGGACAGGCTCCAAACCCTGTCTCAAAAAAAAAATACTCTATTTCATATGCCCTGTGTGACTTATGTACAGAATGTATTGTATTTAGTTTCTTGATATTCATTTTGGTCTCAGTATTTTCCTAAGTGAATTCATTATTTTTTAGAATTAATCTTCTATTTTTGAGAGAACTGTTGATTCGTAGACAGTTCTAATAAACAATACAGAGATTATGTTAATGCTTTGCTCGGGTTTCTCCAGGATAATAACCCTTAATGCAGTGTCATAGTCAGGAAATTGAAAGTGATACGGTCAATGTCTAGAATGTTCCAGTGTAAGCAAGCATATCCCCAGGGATTCATTTATGGACACTCCCTTTTCTCCTTCTAACTTCTGTGCTGGCTTTTAGTCTCTGTAACAAACAAACACGGTAATCTATTTATAAAAGAAACAATGAGTTTGGCCACAATCTTGGAACACATTGTCAGGTTGGACTTGCCAAACACAGCGGCTTTGGGCAGGGATTTCTGGGTTTGCATGACTGGGTGGGAACATAGGAAGAGAAAAACTAGTTACCTCAGGAAGTGGAGCCTCACAACTGCCTCACAGGCCTGCATGGGCTGACCCACTCCCTCCTATGAGGCTCCACCTCCTGGAGATTCCAGCACGGCTGTGTTCATGAGTCTCACCTAGAGTATCAGAAAAGGGCTAAGCAAGATCCAGAGTAACCAAAAGTTTGCCTGAAATATGTGAATCATTGACTCCCATTCCCTGCACCTCAAGGGCAACTTAGTAAAAAGAGAGAAAAAAGGGAAATAAAGAAAAAGTTTAGCAGTAGTCTTCACAAACAAAACCTCCAAAAGCTAACTACAAGATAAGATATGGGATAGAAAGAAGTCAAAGGTCCTGATTGCAAATGTTAGTTCTTAATTTCCAAGTCAACATCCAGGGATTCTGGGACGCTCATCATGGGAGGTGCGCCTTTGTTGCTGTGGGAAGTTTAGCTTTGAGAATCTCTCCAGGGCCCAAGAAACTGGACTGTGCTCTTGAAATGTGCACCTTACACCACCTTACACGTCCAGGTGGTTCTGTTATGGATATACGCCGAGAATTATGGAACATTACATGTTTATGTAGTCACTGATAATTCTTCTCCAAATCAAGGTAATTCTAGAAGTCATGTGCTGCAGCCTTGGGTGCAATCAAGTGTGTGTGTATGGTATGTGTGTGGTGTGTATGTGTGTATGGTGTGTGTGTGTGTATTTGATGTGGGTGGAATGTGTGTGTGTGTATATGTGTGTGTGTGTGTGTGTGTAAGGTAGGTTATTCTGTCACATGATGTCTGGAAGGCACTCTTTGCCAGCAGTAAGCTGTGTCATGATGTCAAGTATTCTCTAGAGTTCTCAACACCTTGCACAATTGAGGATCGCCCCATGCTTTCTGCTCCTCTGGCCTCTACTGTGAAACTGCAAGAAGCTGGACATGCTTCCAGCCACAGTACATCCTGGCTCTGATTCTGTGTACATACACACATACACACACACACACACACACACACACACACACACAGCAGAATTGTTTTTCTGAAGTTGTTTCTCACTGTGAAGAACAAAATTGTAGTGTACTGAGTCTTCATTAGACCAACCTTGGGCTTTGCAGGCCACTCACAGCAGAGCAGAAACAGGAACTGTGTTTGATTTACACTGGGTCAGCTTGTTTGCCTTTGGAAGATAAGGAAAGAGCCACCTGAGTTTTGTCCCTTGAAGAGGAATTTCAGCATATCGCTTAGTAGTGAGTTCTCATGAAAGCTGGCAAAGCTGAATACAGTTGGAGCCGTGGCCTGATCCCATTGGCCAGAAGAACTACAGGTACTGAACTAATGTTTTTGACAGTAAGATTGAAAATTGGGCAATTCTAAATGATGCTAATTAAATTTGTAATGATTCTGAGGAAAGTTAATGAAAATGTCTATTTCATAAAGTTCGCGTTGGTTTCCTCATTTGAAAAGATAATGGATAGATACTAGCCCAACTCTTACAAAATGCTAACTGTTAATACGTCAGCACCTATTGGTTATAGTTCTTCTAAATTAAATTACAACACATTTTTATGTCGTCAGACACAAGATAGCAACAAGTGTAATTTTCTTAAAATGAAGAGAAACTGAAGGAAGACCAAATATTTTAACAAGTCTCATATCAACAGTTATTGCTCAGAATGTAAACCATAGGAGAAACTGACTATTCCCAAAATAAAGGATAGTTTTCTGGAAGAAAAATGAGTAGAGTTTTCTGTGGTTTACATGGAGGAGTCAGGCGTATCCCAAGAGACTTGTATTTATTGACAGTTTCTCCAACTTGGCCAAAAATAGAAAAATATTGTCAGAAATTTGAAGTTTGACTCTATTTTGAATGTGAAATTCATGATGAAAATCATATTAATATGAACAATAGTTAATTCTAACAGTTTAGTATGCAGGATGCAAAATCGCCTTCCAGCCTTCATCCATGCAGGGGTTGATAATTGTGTCACCAGGGGCACGAGGGATCCTTGGAAAGTTTCACACAGATGTAGGAGAAGCAATACCTTACACCACTGCCAGCCCATTATACCGACAGCAAAAGCCATTCTGTTTTGTTCAAAGACATTGCGTGGAGATGAAAATCGTCCGCAAGCGGGCAGGATGCCCTCTGCGTTTGGCACCGGCCCAGCTCTGCTATCATGAGGACCATTTACTGGGAAAAGCTGCCTTGTAAACAAGGTGGGTCATTTTTGTACCCTTCCACATGTTACTACTCTTTCTTGACAGTCAGAATAGGAATATTTCCTTTTTTTCTTTTTCAGCTGGCAATCATGAAAATGTATTTATTAGAATAAATAACTGCAAGCTTTTTAACCCTATTTCTCTATTGTATATTTGAATTTTTCATTCCAGTTAAAAGACCAAATAAAATTATGGTTCCATTTTACACTATTCCTACCTCCTTTCTTTCCCCTCTCACTCAATCAAAGATAAATATGAAGAAAGCATATCTGGCAAGAGTCTCTGTGGCGAGGCCACACTATGTCTTATTTTGGTCTTATGTTTTAAACATGAAATCCTGCACAGAGGAAGAGGTTCTCGGGTCATTTAGAGAATGGGCACCGAGTTTCATATTGCTTGATTCCATCCAGTCTAGTGGTCTGTGCTCTCTGTCGTATTATTCCGTAAACTGGGGGAACTGGAAAAGAAGCCCACCTTTGTGTGACTTCACTGCCCATGTGGTCAGCGTCACTGAGGCTAGGATGCTAAAATACAACTTTAAACAGCTTTAATGTCAAGATGTGTCTTGCCATCTTTTTAAATGTGAGGACGTCTTTGGTTGTTTCTAGCTGTAGTTTGGCAGACCGTGAAAACATCCTTTATTTGAAATACATTATGTTTAGAATATTTTCTGTGTATTAGTTCATTACCTCTTAAACTTATTTGACTCCTGAGTGGCCTGCTTACACAGATGAGGAAAATGACAGTCAGAAACAGGAGTCGAGCGTATGGAGCTGTCTCCCTGTCAGTTGTGGAGAAAGAATCCACAGCTCCATGCCTGCCTGTGGCATGGGCCGCTGGCTCTGGAATCTAATGTGTCACCTGGCTCCATGCATGGCACCTGGAAGCCACTCAGGCAACCACATTCACTTGTGACCTTTTGAAGATGAGAGGGTTATAGAGTCAGATTATCTCTCTGCTTGTCTCTGTCTCTGTCTGTCTGTCTGTCTGTCTGTCTGTCTGTCTCTCTCTCTCTCTCTCTACCTCTCCATCCCTCCTCTTCTCCCATCCTTTCCCCTATAATTTCCTTCTATTTCCAACCCGCTTCTAAACTTTGACATTTTGTCTCTCTCTGTGAAGATAAATATCCTTTGTATTTAAAGTTAAATCAAAGACTTTATCAATGATTTCTTTGGATCACCATCATAATTTGAAATTACTACAGTGAGAACTGGTTGATAAAACTACATGGATTTTAGTTTCTAAACAGTCAAAACAGTTCTTGGCAAAGGTTCTTTTTGATTTAGTCAGAATTTAATATTTGTGTTCTTGAAACACAAACAATAATTGCCATATATAGTAATTTTGGAAAACTACCAATAATATTATTTTAGACTATTAAAGTTTCCTTGTTGTTTCTTAATGGAAATTGTAATCTTCAAATTGTCTAACTAGACTTTTATTGATATCACAGAAGAACACACGAATTTTACTAACATAAGACTATTCTTTCTGCTGCCCAGATAATTACAAACCTTAATATGATCATTACCATCACAATGGCTATTTTGCAATCTTGTTTAGTTAACTAGTTTTTACACTGCACTAAGAATTCCATATGTGAATGTGCGGTAAAGACAGAGACCCTGGTAAGATTAATGCATTTGTATGAAATTACCTATGATAAAGAAGGCCACAAGATCTGTCTCTGACTCTCGATGTGCAAGGAGGTTGTTACCATGGCGAGCTCTTGATTGATTGACACAGATTGCTCATCTGCGACACACATCCTCTTGGTTAACAGTACATCATAGTTAGATGATTTTTGGCTCCTCCCTCTCCTATCAGGTTGGCATTTATGTTTGAGGATGACAAGAAAACCGCTTTCAATTTTATTACATAAAAGCAAAGGGACTCTTCTCTGGGTATTTGTTGCATGTAAAAAGTCATAAATGCTCAAACTATAAAACAAATGCTATCGTGTTGTTAAATGATTTGTGTTTATATCCAAAGTCATTTTAATTAGTGAATAAACCGAAGATTTAGAAAGAAAACAATTCCATATTTCATTCATGTTATTAAATAAAAATATGTCTGGCGTTGTCATAGGGAATACGTTAAGGGTAATGCAAGAAATCTGAGAACATCTTGCTTGTGATATCTCTAGAGCTTTCCATAAAATTTCATGACAAGCAGAACATTGGGGACAGGAGATATGAATGTCTGTCAACAGCCTCCCATCAAAGAGAATGTCTACCAAGTATGCTATCTAAGATCTCCTAAGAAGAGATCAGCTTTCTTTTAATTAAAAGAAAAATGCCCTAACTGTCTGAGCAGTGAACTTTTATTTAAGGAAATATAAGATTACACCTTCTAAGCCCCTTTCTCAGTACCTCCTATTTTCATGGAACCTGTGCTGTAATTTCTGAATGAGTACACACACAACACACATACACACACAGACACATAGAGACATACACATATACACACAGACATACACACACACACAAATATTAAGAAAGATAAAGACTTTTAATGTAGTTCCACCTCTACATAAACTCAAGACTTGTTTACCAGAAGACATAGTTGAGGCAGGAACTTAGCGGTAACTTCTCTGACTCACACAGCCCACCTCACATCCCCTCGGGCATGCATTTACATGGCTGAGCTAAAAGCAGTGAATTGGAGAATGAAATACTCATCCACAAGCAAGGAAAATAATCTTTATTTTTAGTCTTGATCTAGCAAGACTCATTATTTACCAACTCAGCCTAAAGGAAGCAGTATTTCTGCGTATTATTTTTAGCTATATATTGAAATGTTCTTGAAAGCCTTTGTAATTCTCAGTTTTGGGAAAGACTTGAAGAGAAACCAGTTATCTCAATACTCTATCTAGAATGTAGTAAGGAGAGTCATTGCTCCATTGGTGATTGAGGTCAACCTAAAGTTGATCCAGTTCGAAAGCTCTGGGGTCGAGGCCACCCACACACACCAGATACTTCCCACGACTCCCCTCCTGCGTCTGCATCGTCATTGCAGATGATACGGTCCCTTGTAATATCTTACTGAGTTGTTAAGCTTTATGTACATCATCATATCTCACAATCATTTTGAGACATAAGGTAGCAAAAGAATTATCTCATTTTTCAATGTACAATTTCCACAGTCTTAAAGTTCACCTTTTTTTTTATTCTCACAATCTCTTTAGTAACCAAAATCCCTCAGGAAATATGAACCAGTGTTCCCACTAGTCACTCCCAGCAATTGGCCTGGGATCTGGATGAATAACATTATCCAGATGGTAAATAAATGAGTCTAACTGACAAACGAAACTGCTACTCACTGTGTGTAAAGAAATTACGGTTGTGCAGTAAAACCCCTATCTCATTGAACTGGGTGAGGTGACAGGGACAGGGGATTCCTAGGCCTTTTTACTCAGTCTCTGTCTATTTTAAGAAAAAGTCAAAGTGGCTGGGATACAGCGCTGCTTTTGACACCCAGTGGTTTTAGGTATGTACTGTAGATGGTATGCAAGTTTACAGAGCCACCTTTGAAACACGGAAAGCTTTAGGCTGCACTAGCAATAGGCAGACCTCAGCGGGAACTTAATAGAGAATTGTGACAGGGAAGCGGCATCTCCTGGGGTAAGAGCCAGCAATCTTAGTAGGCTAAATAGAACTACTTAGAGATGATGCTATCATATTCTCTTATAAACATTGTAGGACAGGTCTGATAATTGAGCGATGAGCTTTCCATTCACACAAATAGCTACAATCCATAATTGAAATCACTGGCAAGTAATTTCAACATAGCACTTAAGCACCCTCTGCATTTGGAAATTGTTAGACTATGAAAACAATGTCTCTTCTAAGGCATCGTAGGAGGATGGGAGAAGACTGACTGGAGAAAGCTAGATTTTACCCCTTTTATGTAGACGGAGAAGAATTCCAGGTTACTAGAAAGCATGAAAGGACAAAAAATGAAGTTGAAAAAGTTATCTACAGAAAGTAATTTCCAGTTATACCTCCCCTGTATTAAATTTTAAAAAAAATTTCCCTCAATTGTACCATCTCTTTTTTCTTTTTCCATTCAGTGTTGCAATTTTTTAAAATGAAAATATGTACAATGATTATTTTCAATAAAAAAAAGGTGAGTCCTCTTTTGAAGTTTTTAATTTTTTGAGCTATGTTGCCCTGGCTAGCCTGGAATGCAGGCCAGTATCATCTTAACAAGAAATAGTCTGACCTTAGCAGCCAAAGCATGAGGAAGAAAGACCTTCCCTTCCATGCCTCAGATTGAACTTTCAGTCCAGGAAATGGATGTAGTTTGGTGTTTTAAAACATGTCATTTCTGAATCATTTGAATTCCAGATTCTATATTTCCTATAATGTATTTCCTCCACTGCACTTTGTGCTGGCACAAGATGAAAATAATTGATACTGAGATCACTTTCAGAAAGAGATTCTAATTCTCACCTTAACAAAATGAAAATATAAATCCAGGTCAGCATGCATTAAACATGGATACAAATGTCACCTGGTGTTAGGGGACAACAGAAGGGACCCGAGAGACCCTTAACCTTGTCCGAGGGTAGATCCACCTGGAGAGGGTGAGAAGCTGTTCCAGTTATATATTGAGTTAATTCCTTCCCTTGGCATCTCATCACCCAAGTGGCAGACAGAGCATCACTTCAGATGGGCCCTAAGGCTAATGGAAAAGAACCAACATAGTGGTCCTCAGGTTCTTAACATCAAAAGTGCACTGGATTGAGGAACGTAAGTATCCCCTCTGCTTCTGTCCCTTTGTCCTCCACCTCCCACATGGCTACTGCTCAGCTCCAGGGAACCTGCAGGCAACTCTCAGCTCTCCCTGACTCACACTGGGCATGTCTCTGGCGGCCACTAATACAAGAAATGACTCAGCCTGCCTGCTGAATTGATGAGTCCCAGGAGTAAGCTCTAGCAGACTGAAGTCTTTCCGAAGGCTGGAAAGCTAGAGAAGAACTTTCTGAAAGGTTTACTGAAAACAACTTTTCACCCACCACAGTTACGATGTTTTAGAAGAAACTTTCATTTCTATGCTATAGCGTACTTCCAGCAACTGCTTCATTGCCCAATTATGGACAGATTTCTGAGGGTGAAAAAGACATACAACTTTCAGTCTCTCTTATTCATAGGGCCCTTTGCAGAGCCCAGAATGTAGTAGTCTATATTTCAACTTCTATGAATTATATAGGATGTTTTTTATTGATGTTCATTTCCCATAGACTAAGCATTACTCTAGGTTAGTCAGACATTGTCTCCCAAAATACATACTCTTGGTTGGGCTATGAGGCAGCTGAAATCTGTGACTTCAAAGCCATTTCACATGTGTAATATGAAAATGTACTTGCTTTAAAAAGTAAAACAGTGTTCTTTATTCTTAATCTTTTTCTAAAAAAGCGTGACAAAGTGAATATAAATATAAACATGAATAATTGAACTTCACTATTTTTACATATTGGACTCCCCTTACTCTTCATATCTGATACATACATTAAAATAATAATGTTATGAGTCTTCACTTGCTCTCTATGGCTCCGATAAAGCACCAGGATCAAAAACAACTTGAGGAGGAAAGGCTTTATTTCATTTCCATTCCACTTTGCAGTCCAACATCAAAGCATGTTGAGGTAGGGACTCCAAGTAGAAACCTGGAAGCAGTCACTGAAGCAGACGCCATGGAGAAGTGCTCTTTACTGGCTTGCTTCCCAGGGTTCGCTCAGCCTGTTCTCTTATAGATATTAGGACCTGCCCAGGGATGGCATCAACCACTCTGAGATATGGGAGTTCCCACGTCAATTATTAATCAAGGCAAAAATCTACAGAGCTTCTTACAGTCTAGTATTATTGAAACATATTTTCAGTTCTGGTTCTTTCTTCTCAGATATCTCTAGCTTTGTCAAGTAGACACAAAACTAGCCAACATGTAATGTAAACATAGAAAGCGATCCTAGAAACTGATGACACATGCCAATTCAATACTTTTTTAAACAATAGAGAGATAGTAGGCAAATGTTTATAGAGTCTAGAAATGTTTGGCTTTATTGGAGGCCTGGAAGCATAGCTCAGAGACAGAGCACATCGTGAGCACACGCAAGGCCATGAGACAGGCCAAGAGACAGAGCACAT
>NC_022009.1:122460599-122469065 GCF_000317375.1 Microtus ochrogaster | reverse complement strand
CATAGCTCAGAGACAGAGCACATCGTGAGCACACACAAGGCCATGAGACAGGCCAAGAGACAGAGCACATGGTGAGCACACACAAGGCCATGAGACAGGCCAAGAGACAGAGCACATGGTGAGCACACACAAGGCCATGGACCCAGCGCCCACACCCCAGAAACAAAGGTTCAGAGACTGAGTACTTGCTTATCATGCACGAAGACGAAGAGAACTCTCAGTACTCCAAAAGTAGGTAAATAAAAATTAGATAGCATAGTATGCCAACTTTCCATGTTACAACAAGTCACAAAGTGGGTCCCAAATGGCAGTGCTGCTGACAATGTCCTAAGATGCTGGCCCAAGCCCAGCTCCGACCAGATTCTTACTGGATAAACAGAATGGTTCTTAACAAATAAACAGAAACCTACAGGCAACATTCCTCAGAAATCTGGTAATTGGGTTTCTGTTTGTCAGAAAAGCTACTACCTCCTTTCTCCAGCCCTAATGGTCAACTAATGGGGGCATAGTGTGTCTAGCTCCTGATTCATACAAACAGATAATCTGCTAAGATAAGAATCTCATTTGGTTAAAATCTGTCTCACAGAACAGTGCACAGAGAAAGTATTTCTGAAACAACCAGAAAACCAACGAGTTCCCTTATCCAAACACAGAGGAAGAAAGCAAAAGCAGTCCAGACTCTGCTGCGAACACTGATAATATTCCATTTGTGGCAAACATACACTAGCAAGTATGGAAATTAGCAGGGGATCTACTGTAGCTGACTCTGGAACTCACTATGTTTGAAAGAGATGAGTGAGGATAAGCAAGCATGATCAAGAAAATCCAGAGAGAGGTGAGGAGAGAGAAATCCTATACGAATTATAAAAATATGCAAAATTTGTCTGAGACCATTAGATCATAGCATGTACTAGGAGGGAAAACAATGAAAATATCCAGAAGAATTGAAAGTTGTGAGGGGTTGTCTCCACAAGATGTTATTCATTTATAATTTCCTGGGAAATTAAATAGACGAGAAAGCAAGGCATTGTCGGAGAGACGTGGCACGGAAGGAATGTGAAAGCTAAGAACCACAGAGGAACAAAAGGAAATGTCAAAATAGCCCCAGTCAGCTCCATCCACTAGAAAAGTCTCATGTTTAACAACTGCATCTTCCTATACAAATGGAGATGTGTAATCTGAGCATCGGCTTGACTCCTTGAAACTGCTCCAAATTATCACTGTCCAGCAGCAGAAAAGAACAAAAAGGAGAGGAAGGAACAGGGAAAGGAAGATGGGTCTGGGAAGCAGGCAGGGGGATATTAAAGCAAAGAAAAGCAAGATATATCCAGAAGAAGATGATCTGAGAACATAGAAAAGAAGCCTCAACTTTCAGTAACTGAAATTTTCTTAGTCTTTGGTTTGGGGCTCAGAACACCATACACCATAGCCTATAGCTTTGTTATGACATGGTCCTTGGGCTGAAAGAGACATGTGACCACATCTCTCCCAGAGTGCACTTCCTTTCTTATCTACTAATATTGCAGGAATATAAATAAAGTCTGAACATTCATGAGTATAAAAGACAACTGCCTGTCACAGCAACTTCTCATGTAAACTTGTTAGTTACTTTAATATGTTTATATGAAATTATAATGATTTAAACTTTTACCCTTTTAAATATATACATTTATCATGGCACAATTTACAAGTAACTTGAATTTTCCCTTGAGCTACAATGCTATTTTAATAGAATAATAAACAATTCAACCATATTTTAAAATTGTTGCTTCATCAATGATTGGAACACAGTTTTGGTGTGGGGAGTCTCCATTCCTTTGGTAAATATCTAGGTTCCTGTTATCTCTGTGGATTTAGTGGTGACTTAAAAATCATAGCTCATTTGACAATTGTGATGAGGAGATGAATAGTCTGTGGGGTCTCTGATATTTAATATTAAGTTTGAAAGGTATGTCTTTTTTTTTGGTATTTTTTTGACCTGCCTAAAGGGCAATTTAAAAATTCATGTGGTATGCTGCAGAAAGAATCATAAAATTGACATTCAAAATTCATTATATAAAGTCTCTCAGTATATATTAAATTTCAGTTGCAATTTAGCAATAGAAAATTTCATCACATATTGGGGACCCACAATATGTGACCGGCATCTCAAGGCAGTATTTTGAGAACTGCCATTTACCCTGCAGGCATCACTGCGTCACACACAGAATTGTTCCTAGGCTGATTTCCCAGGGCAGTTGTCTTTTCAGAGTGAAAGAAGAGGAGGAGGGTATAATTCACCGGAGTATGCTCTGTACAGGCTTGGGTTTGATGCTCTGAAATAAACAAACAAACCAGACTAACTATCAAAAATAACTATGAAAGGAAAACAAAGAAGAAAAGGAAAGGAAAAAAAAGGAAGGGAGGGAGGAAGGGAGGGAGGAAGGAGAGAGGAAGGGAGGGAGGGAGGGAGGGAGGGAGGAAAGGAAGGAGAGAGGAAGGGAAGGGAGGAATGAGAATCAAAGAGCTCGTGTCTATGTGACAGTTACAATAGAGTTGGGGCCAGGTACCCTAGAAAAATAAAATGACAGAATTCAAAGTCTTTAACTAATCAACTTCTATGTAAATCATGTTACATAAAATATATCAAATGTCGTATAAGGTTTACAAACTCCTGAGAAAGACTACGTTTAGTATTTAAAGTTACTATTCTAACAGATTTACTGGCAACTAAGTTAATCCATGCATTTTCTCTTGGTATGTTCTTTTAAAACAACCTTCTGCAGTGAAAGCATTGGGCTTTATGTTGTCTCTTTCTTTTACCACTTCTGACATGTCTTTCTCCAAGCCCTGAGAAAATACCGTCTCCTGTGAGACCTTCGTTCTCACCGCAGCACTTCACAAATCATCGTGGAGACACTGCGTTTTCTAGGTTTATTTATGTGTTACTTTTCATAAATTATTAATAACTACATCAAACATAGTAACAAACGGTTTTTCTAAGAGTTCACATATCTCAGAAACTCGCGCAAACACTTCTCTCCCAACTCATGAGGCAAGTGTGTGACCCAACAGACCAGGAATTTCAGATCTCCTGGAACTGGACTTACAGGTGGTTGTGAACATCCAAAGTAGGCTCTGTGCTATGGGACAATGGTCCTGTACCCTGTAAAGATTTGTAAGTTTTATTGGTTTAATAAAATGCCAGGCAGGAAGTATAGGCAGGACAACCAGAACAGGAGAATTCTGGGAGGGAAAGGTTCAGTCTGAAGTCACCACCCAAACACAGTGGAATCAAATTGAGAATACGTCACTGGTACCCAAGCCACATGGCCAACACAGATATGGGTTAATATAAGTTATAAGAGTTAAGAAGCCTGAGCTAATGGACCAACCAGTTCATAATTAATGTAGGCCTCTGTGTGTTTCCTTGGGACTGAATAGCTGCAGGACTGGGCAGGACAGAAACTATTGCCAACAGCTCTGGAAACTGAATTCAGGTCTTTTGCAAACACAATAAATGCTCTTAAGTGTTGGGCCAACTCTCCAGTTCCTGTGTTTTAATATTCTTAGAGTCACAGTAGATTTTGCTGTTCGAACTGATTTATTATTAAGTTCTCATCACCTGTTGTTTATCTCTTCCATAGAAAATGCCTGCATCATTCATAACCTTCAACTTGGACCTTAGCCTGAAAGCTTCATGGAAGAGGTGACCAGCATGATAGCAAATCCCAGCTTGTCTGGAATCTTTGCCCAATATCCTGGAAGAGTCATTGCCAGTACCCCCTTCAGTCTCCAAGTGTTGTTTATGAAAACAAATTACATGTTGCCCTTCTCAAGGCTCATTCTTTGTAGCTGAACTGAAAAATCCCTCAAACTGACATCTGGAGAGATGGTAAACAGACTTATCTTTTGGGTAGTCATGAATATCTGTTGCCCTTAGTTACAGAGGCTTTAAGACGAGTAATTGATCTGGGTCGTTCAAAACCTGGTAAGATTGTTATTGCCAACAAAGTGAACCCTTTAATTGCAATATTATCATTCATCATGGGATTTCTGGAAACTAAGTCAACCTCTGGAAACTTATTGCCCATAAAAGCCATTTAATCAACAAGAAGACACTTCGTTAATTAAGAAGATGGATTTAACCCCACCAACAGAAGCGTGTCACATTCATCCTACTGCCATGAACATGGTCAAAGAAAGTAGAGTATATCCCATAAGAAGCATTAAAAAAATTCATGACTACTTACGAGAAAGTTTTTCAAAAGTAACTGATTTAATTCATTTATTTAAGTGTAGTTTCAAAAGAATTGATCCAGACCAGAGGTTTTCTACTGTTGGTTGGTTAATCACTGTGGGTAAGTATGATGTCTCATGTGCTTTTACTAATTGTACATCTTTTTCTCACTCGTCTGTTGCCTAAGGTGAAAAGAATAAAACAATCTTGTGAAGTTAAATGTATTGAACACAGGTGTTTGTTGCTGTTAGAATACACACTTGGAACATTTTGATTTGAAACGCATATAAGGTAGTTACACTCGAGATACAATTCTGAACTTTGAACTTTCTTTCCCCTTGTTTGTTGATCTTATAAGATTCTTTTTTGTTGTTTATTTTTTTTAAGTTGTTGAAAAAAAATTTCTGCCTCCTCCCCGTTTCCCGTTTCCCTCCTCCTCCTCCCACACATCACCTCTTCCCCCCACTCCCTTCCCCCTCTTCCCCTCACCCCCACTTCATTCCCCCTCCCTCTCAAGAATGAAGAGCAGTCCAGATTCCTGTAATACACAGGGAAGCTCTTCAAGAGAGGCCCACATTAGCCTCACAGGAAAGCGAAAAGGGGGAGAAGAAAAGGAGAGAGTGTTTTAAGGTTCTAGAGCATCCATTCCTGTGATCATACTAGCATTAATACCACTGAAATCATGATGAGACACACGAGTGTGTGTCAAAATGGGGGAAATATTAGTATGTTGTGAAGACTGACATTGAGTCTATTGTAATTCCTCAGACTGATTGCTAGAGTAACATCCTTTTTGAATAGAGATTAGGATACTAAAAAGCAAACTATTTTACATTTTTGGTCTGTAAAAACATGCCAACATTCAAAGCAAACCTTGTAAATATGAAAATACCCACAAGGTAGAGTTAAATTTGCTTATTAAACCATCAGTTAGTGCACATTTAGGAGGTACTCACTCCCTATACCCCTTGCTGTATATCCTTTGAAGGAACTGGGAAATCTGATCCAGTCTGATAATAGCTGTCTAGTGACCAACTAAAAGGGGTAATTTAAGAGACGAGACTATATCACCCCCAGATATGTTCTTCTTAGCATAAGGCTAACTCTGAATTAATTATTTTGAGAAACAGCAAGGCACAAGAAGAAGATAAAAGAAGGTTTATCTTTTCTAAGAGGAATGTACAGTTATATCCTCTGTAAGGCTGTGCCCCCTTGTCCCAGAAGGATGCTAACTCTGTGACACTCTTACCAATGTCCATTAGCTTAATGACAAGTTTAGATCTGTTTGGCCAACCCTGCTCTACTTCCTCTGCTTTTCTTGATTACGCACTAATCGAGCTCCTGCACAGATGTGCATCTCTCTTCAACTAAAAACCATATTTGAACTTAAATTCCTAACACATTCTGGGAGCCATAAATGTTGAAAGCAGCATTTATAGATGTTAGTTGGTAATTTTATGTTTTCAGGACTGAGTGCTTTGAAGTCATTGAGGTCAATTGTAGTCAAGAACTTACTCCCTTGTAATACTCTGTTAAAGACTTGCATAAAGTGTCCCATTCTTTCCCCCATGTGATGCTTTCTGTGCTGCTCAGGAGATACAGATCAAAGCCCCTATCAGGAATGACTCAGACAGCAAGAGGGAGTTATCAGACAAGCATAGGGACACACACATAGGAAACAGGGGCAGGACATATACATCCAAGAGACAGACTAGGAACAAACTAGAAATACAAACTATAGAGAGAGGGACGGCACAGGGAGTAAGGTGGAGAATTCAAACCTGGACTCACGTTTGGTCAAATTATTCCCAGGGGAAGTGCTGACTATTCTCTCCCTAATGTAATACCAACACATTTCCGTGTCTGTGAGGTTATCTGAATGCAGTTAACTGTCACATTTTGATGCCCTGTGTGAGAAATCACTAATGACCTTAATCTACACAAATAAATCTTCTAATAAACTTCTTACTTGCCATTAATCTACCTCAGTGTCCTCTTGTTATCCCCCAGTGAAAACCCAATGCTATTCATTAAAACTGCAGGACGTTCTTGGTGGAGCCAATTTTCTTTTAAATTGCCCTTATTCATAGCGAGTGCCAAGTGGAAGGTCATATGCCAGTCCCTTGCTGGCAGCTCTAGAAAGTCATGTATGCTGTGAAGTTTTCTAATTGACAATTGTTTTTAAAGATCCTGGAGAGGTAAACGCTCCTCTTTTGTTGATTAGATGAGAAGAACAAATTATCTCATCACATAAAAATAAAGATACTTTAATGGCAGAGTTGGCCCCTGTCTGAGGCATGTCCTGCTGTCTAGAAGCCCTTTCACACCCTGACAGGAGGCCCTGTCAGAAGGTGATGGTAGCATTTAAGGGTAGAGTTTTCGGTTCTCGTTTGTAAAGATCTTCCCCAGTGAAGCCACTTTGTGAGCCTGTTGGACGTATACCCTTTTCCCACCTTGTTTCTCCTCAGGACAATATGCCTATGACCTGGACTAGGCCATGACAGGGAGCCAACAGTGTAACTTGCTGAAGGTTTGCAAGCACAGTAGCAAAGTTCCACTAAGGGAAAAATCCTTCTAGTCAAGAGAACAGAATCCTGGTCTAGGTGGAAAGCCAACATATCGATTGGGCCTGGTCAACCACCTGTCCTAGGGACCACCCCTAGCAAGTCAGATTCATCGTAAGTCATGTTGATAAGATAGGTGAAATAATTATTCAATTAATGAGACAGAGTTTTTCTTCCCAGACTTCCTATTCTCCCAGTGTAGTCCTCAGAAACCATCACGGCTTTAAGTTGAGTCTTGCTAGCTTTTGCCTTCTGTTTATTGCTATTTTTTCAGAGGCCTTCCAGAATGGACATGTGCTTTTGTCTAGTACTTTGAGCTTCCTTGGTCTTTCTGTATCCTCCTTTCCCTGCCATGTAGCTGCCTAGCGCCATCTTGCAACTGGTAAATCAAATGGAATGGCTTTTTTTTTACATGAATAAGACTATGCACAAGATTCTTTCTGAGTCTGTTCTTAAATTATTATTTTAATGAGAGTGAGACCCCCAATAGGGGACCCAGATTTTATTATTATCATTGGGTGACCATCGGTGACAAGTAAGGGACTCGTCACATTTTGGTAGCACTATAACCAAGAACTAATTAAAGTCAAATGCTTAATGGCTTTCGTGTGTTTCTGGAAGAACTTGCCTATATTGTATTGCACGATTTCCCCAAAGTCTTGGTCTCAGCATGCCATCATACCACAGCAATGCCACCATGCCTGAAATACCTCAGCTTAGGTTTAAGACTTGGGGTGTTTTTCCTGTGCTTACATAGTTTTCTTCTCCTATGGAAACAAAAATGTTTGAACTACAAAAAAACAAGATTCTAGTAATAAAAATGTCCATTAACCCTTGTCCACCTTTGGAATACTGCCTCAGGCTTCAGGATTGATTAAACAGAGGAGGAGAAGGGGCTGGCAGTCTGTGTAACTAAGCAGTGCTTGTTAGGTATGGCCTCATTGGTTCTGCAAGGCAATCCCACAAAGGTCCCCCTGCTTGAAGAGACAATGCCGTTTTCAGCTGATGATTGCTTCTGTTCTGGGGTGCTCCCTTACTCTCAGGTATACCCTGTATGGGGTGATGGTGGTGATGGTCTGTGCTACATGTCTTTGTTCTTTCAGGAATGTGAACAATGGAATCTGCCAAGCTGAGAATAAGATTTGGAAACTTTGCTTTAACCTCGAAGTCACATCTAAATTCAGTGCTTCCTCCAAACTGCTGAGTTACATGAGATGGTGGATTCTCCTAGAAGCTCTCCCTCCCCCATTGACAGTAAAAATAATTTCAAATAAGATTCACAACTGTCCTTCTCAATATGTTTGTTAACATGTTTACATCCATTACTGCAATGGACACCTCATATCACCAACTTAGAAAGTGTGACAACTAAATTTGGTTCAGATTTAAATGTTTTGGTCCATGATGCAGCAGGGCATGATGGTTGGGAACATGTGGTAGAGTAACCAGCTCATCTCCAGTTATCCAGAAAATAAAGGAAAGAAGAGACCAAAGCTCCACAACTTTCCTAAGTGTATAGCAGTGACCTGACTTCTCGGTCCACTTCCTACAGGTTCTACCAATTCTCAGTAATGTTAGGGAACTAAGTCTGCAAGACTTCAATACAAGGACACTCGGGGACATTTGCATTCTAAATTATAGTGTCAGGGAGAAAGAGATGGATAGATAGGTAGATAGGTAGAT
>NC_022009.1:122451383-122460272 GCF_000317375.1 Microtus ochrogaster | reverse complement strand
GATAGATAGATAGATAGATAGATAGATAGATAGATAGATAGATAGATAGACAGAAAGACAGAAAGACAGAAAGACAGATAGATAGGAGGTAGTAGTGATATTTTAACACTGCACTATACCGAGTTTATGGCTTATCATAGAACGGAATGGAGAGCCTCTTAGAATTTATGGATCCAGACATAACTGCCTCTATCTGAAACAACTCATACATGAGGTAGTCCTGGTTGCCTGTTACTATCTCACTAGTAATCTTAGGGTAATAGAATTATAGATACCATACTATTTTTATTTTTTCACTTCAGTTCCCTACTTTGTATTTAAGGATGTATAGCTCAGTGGTAGAGTACTTGCCTTTTATGGGATGCTAGATTCAATCCCAACACCTAAATAACAGTAATAAACTCAGATGCCTACTTTGCCCAGTTAGTAACTGTGTTTAACTTTTTCAATTAGAAATATACTTTTAAAGGAGAACATTAAGAGATCAAGGATAAAACGTGATGTACTCTAGCTGTAAACCTGAGGTTCACAATGGTAAGAACTATGAGAGACACTTAAGGAGAATTGCTTTGCAACAATGCAGGCGTGGTAGTGGGATACCCAAGACCACAGATGGGTATGTTAATGAGGTGCCCAAGAACACAGATGAGCATGGTAGTGGGATGCCCAAGACCACAGATCGGCATGGTAGTGGGATACCCAAGACCACAAATCTCTCTCCAGTGTGCTGCTTGGAATGGAGATTGGTAAGTAGAGACCAGGTGCTTCAGGGAGTTGAGATATATGTTGTGATGCACAGATTTGAGCAAAAGACTTGAGCAGTTTGTTATTTTAACAGCAGAAGACAGAAAAATAGGGAGGGCAAAGAGTTGCTAAGCAGGCTCTTGGGAAGATGAGGAGCAAGCCATTTAGGGATAGTTAGTTCTCAGGCTATTATTAATCTGCCATCAAACTTGGCCTGTTTTTCAAAAAAAATAAAAAATAACCTGTTGGCTAAAGCAACTTCTCCGTTTTCCCATTAAATGGGATGAAAATTCATGAATGTGTCAAGAATTCGTCCCTTGCTGAGAACAACTTTAACCTTGACAGAGCATCACCAAAATTGGTTTTGTGAGGCTGAATTGATGCAGGTCGAGTGCATTTGAGATCCCTCAGCGAGGCGAAAGATCAGACTGCCAAGGGCAGATCTCTGTTAGCCTCACTCACAGAGACTCTTGGATCTGTCAAAACATAATTGCCGTTGTTAAGTCTGCATAATTTGACGGGTTGTGGTATGTTATTGCACATTTTTGATTTCTCAAACTGGAATAACACACACTTAGTTATTTTCGTAAGTTGAAAATTATTACAAAAACATGCTTGTTGCAAGTGTGGAGAGAGGCAGTGAGGCTATGGTGTTACTCTACTTAGGGAACTGGAGTAAGGCTCTGTTAGCCTGAGAAATAGCAATAACAAGAAACAACTGGCCCATCTGACACTGGGAGCTAATGCTCTGTCTTCCTATGCATCTTCTCCATGAATTCATTACTTTCTAATGTAAGGAGAGAAGGAAGTAGAACAAAACCGTAGTTCCTCGAACCTAAGTATAGGAATTTCGCCAAGCTGATTGTTGGTCACAAAGCAAAATGAAACCTCCAAAACAGAACAGTGTTAAAATCTCACAAACACAAGACAAGCGCTCTCAGGAAGAAACACATTTTTTTTTTGGATCAGTGAATGCAAAAGAAAGAATTAATTTATTATGATTGCAAGTATAGTGTAGAACTTTGAGTCTGACTGCTCAGTCTCATTGGTTAGTGAATTCTGCTAGTATAATGAACTCATTACCACTATGAGTTTCCAAATTTTTATTGAAGTAAAATATCCTTAAAGTATTTAATCTTATTGAGGTAGTTATTAACGGTATTTAGTACACTCAAAAATTGTCTTAATTACTATTTCTACCTAATTACAAAGTACTTTCATTATTTCCGAAGGCTCATAATTTAAAAGTGGGAAGGGAAAATTAGAATATAGGAATGTAAGTTTCTCAGAAGGTCTGTGAAACATGAAGAGTAAGAAGTTTGGGGACGTCTCGCTCCCAGGGTATCCACCAGCAAGGTGACAGAGTCATTCTCTACACACTTTAAGGTGACCACAGACTCTGCACAACCATAATGGGTTTGCCACTTGGTGCTTGGTGCAGCAACTGCATTGTTTGGTCTCTTGGCTATTCTAAAGAGTTGCCATGAATATTTACATTTTATATTTATTTATTTGGATTCACAAATGTGTATATGTACAGTATATGTATATCTTTCTCTATATGTACATGGATTCACAAATATGTATATGTGCATGTATATGTATTGCTCTCTCTATAATATATATTACTGTCGAATTGTTTTTTATAAGAGCAAAAATACTGTTCACTTTGCTATCAATGCATGAGAGATTTAATTTATCTGCATTTTGCTATTTTAGTGTTTAGGCTTAACAGGGCTTATGAATAGTATCTCAAAGTAATTCTTATATACATTTCCAAGATGTGTAAAGCTGGTGCCTCCTTTGGAGTGTTCAATGGTCGTTTGTATATCTTCTAAGAAAGGCGTTCATCTGAATCACTGCACCATGTAAAGTAAGCTACTGGTGTTTTTTTCCCCCTGTGGAGTTGGAACAGAGCCTATGTATCCTGAACACCAGACACACTTCATCAGATAAATGAGTTTCCAGTATTTCTCTCTTTCTGCAGCCCTTTGTCTATCTCTTGATAATATCTGGCATATCATGGTTCTTACTTTTGATGAAGTCCAATTTATCTGCCTTTTCTTACTCCTGATTTTATTGTCCTGTCTAAACATTCATCCATGGTCGTGAAAATTCACTTCATTGTTCTCTTCTAAAAGATTTATAGTTTTATTCTTACATTAAGATCATTGGCCTTGCTTAGTGTGTAGCTCGAATCGCATCGTATGCCAGCTGGCCTCAAACTCAGAGATACTTCTGTCTTTCTACATGCCACAGCTTGGATGCTAAGTTGTCTTGAGATTTCCTGTACCAAAACAATGCATCTGTAAATTTCTAGTTCCACCTAATTCTAACTGCCAGGACACATGCATAGCACCACATATGCAGAAATAAAGATTCGGCTGAGGGTTGGACTAGAGGCAGTCTATGTTATGTCCTGGAACAATTAAAACTTTGCGTTTCTTTGTTTCTTTATCCATGTACACAATGAGTAAAATGTACCTATTTTAAGCGTTATTTTCGGGCTGTGGGACAATCCTCGTGGCTCTTGCTACATGAATCTCTCCATGTACTGCATGGAAGGAAGTGGAAGAAGAGTTTCCATGGGCCACTGTTGAGTGGACTTTTCAGATGCCCTGCACTGGTGTTGTCCTGCTGCATATGCAAAGTGATGACTCCCCTTGTTTATTAGGAAGGGGGAGCACCACCAGAAAGTCCATAATAGACAGAATATGCTGGACAAAAGTGGACATTTAGCATCAAATTTGTATTTGTATTTTGTATCAAATTCCATGGTACTTTCATACACTTCAATAATAATTTCTGTGATTTAAGACATATGAATGGAAGAAACCTAAAGACAGATTAGCTACAATATGCCAGATGTACAAAATATGTATAATACTTAATATGTATAACTAGATATGTCAAATTTACAAACAAATGAGTAGTAATTACTGTATTCCATTGTATATTATGTGTTTGTAAATATGCTATATATTTACATATTATAAAAGTGATATGCACATTTAATACATATACAGAATATACATGCACATACACTCAAAATATGAATGTACAAATTTTTCATATAGAGTAGTCTTAACTTACTCCTGGGAGATAATTTTTATGACATCCAAATCACAAACGAAAGTGCAGATAGTATGAAACGCTGTGCATTTTTTTTCTTGTAACTGCATATCTGTCACAATGTTTATTCAATAAACCAGGCAGACTGAGAAAATAAAAATATAATAACTATAATGGTATAGTGTAATAAAGCTGCCAGTGTCTCTGCCCTTATGCTCTGGGATTCAGTCTAATAAGGATGACCTTTCTGCCAGCACAGCAAAGCCACAATAATTCACTGGATGGGATACATTGCTGCTGCATGCTGATAGGTGAAAATTTATAATATCTTTAATGTGTGGATATGCCAGAAAGAGCAGTAGTTCTCTTTCCAAATGGGACATCACAAGGCTTCATTAGCCAGGTGAAAATAACACTGTTATAAACCTATGAAATGTTTATTTCTGCAATGATCCACTTAGCATTTTCAAACTGAAGTTGACTACAAGGTAAATGACACAATGAAAAGACAGACGATGGAGATGAGTTCATCCTTATATGGATATGCAATACATATTACATTAGATTAAAAACAAAACAAAACAAACAAACAAACCAAAAGAACTTTGCTTGCTCAGATTCCTTATAGAAAGCCATACCTCCTCTGAATATTTTGAAACATGAAAAGATGAATTTTCAGAGGTAGAACTGAAAGGATACAGGGAACTGTTTGTTTTCATGCATGTGCAAGTATGTGTGCATATAAAATAATTGCATTTAATATATTCCTGTCCTCAGTACGGCATTAGCAATCCTCAAGTTGTGGTTGTGAGAATGGATAGCTATGCTCATGGTATCTAATTCTGATTATCAAGTTCCTTGACAGTACTGCAATTGGTTAAGCTACTATGTTCTATATGGATTGCATGCATTTTCATGACTGCCATGAAATTGCAAGAGCTTGCTACGAACACACAGCTTTCACCCAACAGAAGCTATGAACAAGCTTTGAATTGTTCAGCCAGTCTTTCTTGGTTCCTGTCAACTGTAATACATTCTTTATATCAACCAGATTTGAATAAAATGAGGTCACTGATTGTTATCATGCACTGATTGTTGTCTACTGCCCAGTAGAGCTGCCTACTTCTTTGTGATTGCTTCCTTTTAATTAGTCTTAAGGTAGGTTCAGATTAAACTAATGTATTAATAAAATTCCAAAATGTTGGTTACCCTAACATGACCGATTACCTGTAAATAGTTTGATCTGTCCTTTTCTTAGCACAGAAAATGTCTAACTATATCATTCAAAGGGTGCTGCATGGATTGGAATGGAAAAAGCTAGAAATTAACTGTGTGCAAGAAATCGTCTAAGAAAGGAGTTACCATAGTAACTGCAGCCAGGTAGCGTGTACCAGGTGCTAGAATGTATTCCAGCAGACAGTGTTTGGATGTTCAGTCTTCCCAAGAGAGTTAAAGGAAATTACCCTCGTTGGAAAAGGATCTCTTTAATATATGCTGATTTAGTTCATAATACTGTATTTGGGGTTAGTTTTCTTGTTCATTACCTTTCCGCAGAGACACTTGGATAAACCACCATGTGAAGAGTCTAAACATAGTCATCATTGTGATCTGAATGCAATGAACAAGAATGCAAGCATATGACATGTCGTTTCTACAGGATCATAAATTAGTGCCTTTGGCTTTTGAAATAAATTCGCTTTTGTGACTTCTTCTAATTGAATCGGTAGTAGGCTTGCCCTTCCCCTTTCTAATTCGAGCTTTTCTTTGAGAATTTCAAATTCACAAGTTTAATCGTGTAAAAGTTACAGTGCTTTTGCACTAATTAGGCCATTAGCAGCAACTTGACTGCATTCAAGCAAATTCTGAAGGGCACCTTCCTCCCCAACAGTCTTCATTTTGAAGAAAGGGTCTCTGTCTTCTCTGAAAGAGCATTCAAAGCCTGGCTTCTCATGGCAAGTGCACGTCATTCACCAACGGCCGCCTGTGGAACACAACCTCCTAACTGTTCTGCTGAAAGACGCCCTTGTCAGTTGCTAATAGCAAGGCCGGTCAGACGATTATCTCCCTGGGCTGCTTATGTCCCCGATCCTTGTGCACTATCTCCTGTGGACAGAAGGTGCCCTACACAGCCCCATGGCATATCCCTTTTTAGTGTAACCCAAATGAGGATTGCCCCCGTGATCTTGTTTAGAACGGTGATGGAATAATCGCTGCCTTGACACAGACAATGACGATGAAGAAGGCCCGAGAGAATTATCCCATAACTGAATCCTCTACTAAAAAAGAATATTTCTCTTTTCTACCCAAGATGATGTGTGCTGGAAAATAAGATTGCTGCCTCATAAAGTGTATTTCCTCTTAAGTTTAAACCTCATATTGGGCTTAATATTATTTCTTAGTCCTATTAGTGTGACCCCTCATAAGCACTATAAAGGGGGCCCTGCAATTCCAAAGCTATTTAAAACAGTAAATTGTAGGCTCAGCGTTACTTTTGCTGTATCATCCTAGCAAGAAATCTGGATGGTGATTTTTTTTTTAAAACTAATAGAGAGAGAGATGTCATGTTGGGAAGATTTGATTAAATCTTAATGTTTAAAGTACTGCCGATGATGATGGCTCATCTCTGCTCCTGACATCTTACTGGACTGACTAATGAAGCCAGGATACAGCGAGAGGGAACAGGGAACTTCCTTAAACAGCCAGGCAGGCCATCTGCTTCTGCATCCTGAATCAAGCCCATTCCCCTGTCACACCACAATCTTCCTCCCCTATGGAAAACCACACAGAGGAGCTGTGTGAAAATCACAGTCTCCTCTGCTTTGGCCTCTGCACCATTAGCGTGCAGTCAATGTCTGACTTGTTTGCATATTGTCCCCATCAAACTTCTCCTGGGTTCTCCCAGCCTTTGTGGGTATTACCTAGGGGCAGCCAGGTGGCTAAGGACGGGCTGCAGATGTGCTTTGAGATTTGACAAATGCCTGCCTTTCCTCACTGTCTCATTTTTGGTTTCGATCACGAGCCTTGTGTAATTCTCAATCTGTTGTCAAGGTTTCATTTGAGATGCTCTTCAGCAGCAGCAGAGTTCTACAGTTATCTATGTGGCTAACTAGGGGTAAATTAAGATTCTGCCATCCATCCCCAAATCCTTGCAATGACAGGCTTGTGTGCAGAACAGGGTTTGTGTGGACTCCCATCCAAACCCGAATGCCCCAATCTGGAAAGCCAACCTCTTCTCCGAAACAATGGTTCTCATCATCACTCTAACTGTCTCTCGAGAGTGTTAGGGATAAATTAAACACCAGTATGACTGTAGCACCAAGAGAAGGAAAGCTAACATTATTTTGTTTTTCTTTATACAGATAATAATGGGAATAGAAAAATAGCTATCATTCCTGGTCTTTTCCATACCAAAGCTAGGCTCTGATAGCCTCCTAACCCCTCAGTCATTAACATAACTGTGGTGCTTTCCCGGACCCATATCTCCCGTGACCTGTGCAGGACCCCATCTGTATCCATCACCAGCTCTACATCATTTTAAAATGCAGCCAAACCTCTTTCCCTTCTACTCAAACTTCACATTCTATCTTTGGCATTGTATTCTCGAGGTATTGTAAGGACCATAGCTTGCATAAACCACAGGCTTTTGTCCAACAAAATGAGACTTAGCATTATATTTACTTATAGTATAGAAAGATGTAAATATTATAAGCACACACAGTAGGTTAGGAAGCTTTTATTTGCTGTGGCAAAATACCTGGGATTCTTGGAAAATTTTGATTGGGAGAATCAGTATACTGGGTCGTATTGTCGTATTTATGCTAGGTGTCATGGGTGTGACAGATACATTAAATTATATCAAGAAAAATACCCTCATTTAGGAGATAGACACCAGTGACTTAGGTATAAATGTTTGCATGTGATTATGTGTTTATGTGACACCAAAGTATCAACTCCTAGATATCTCAGTAGAGAAAGGGAGTGTACAGTGTTAAAAAGAGACCAGTTTTGGTGAACAATATGAATGCCTAATTTTGGTGAACAGTATGAATGCCTATTGCATTTATTTTTGCTGCATTTATTTAAATAACAAAATGGCAGAAAATAACAAATAAATATAAGATAGGGTAACCGAAATGGTATGTTGAAGGTGGCATTTTAAATGCATATTTTATTTTACTTTGTTTTCATTTTACAAAACAAGTTGTTCTCTGTACTTTGTAAACTGGTACTCAATAGTTTTACATTTTTCCTCTATAATTATAAATTTCTGGTAAATATTTAGTACAAATATTGATTATTTATATTAAGTTTGAAAGACAGTGTTTAAAATGACAAGAGAGGGAGTTCATAGTTTCTGTTTTTAACTGAATCTAGAAAACTTCAATCCATTCAGGAAAAGGTATTAATTTTAAGATTTTGTGCTGTGGGAGGTCCTTCTGTCTATGTGTTGTTTTTATTGGTTGACAGGGCAGAACATAGGTAGGTTGGGAAAACGAAACAGAATGCTGAAGGTAGGTAATCCACTAGGCTTATTTTTGATAACTGAGAAAAGCATTACCCCCACATATCCAGAGTAACATCATTTAAACTCTTTCTTATAAGTGTATATGTATATATTTTAGAAGTTTCTACAATAATACGTTTCCATATGGCATTTTCAAATCTTTAGTGTTAGTTTTTTTTAATATAGTTTAAGTTTTCAGCCATGATCTGCCCTTTTCCACCTACTTAGCCCTCTCTGATTTGTCTACGTTAGTACAGTCACATCTTCTCTCCTTCAACATCTAGAGGATGCTCCACTATCCTCCCTGAAGTGGCATAACTACTCATAGTCCATTTTTATATTTATGACTTTTATTCCTAGTCTAATTTAAACACAAATCTAAATATTCAAAGCTATAATCCATATACAAGAGAGCACATGTAACATTTGTGTTTCTGAATCTAGTTTATCTCATTCACAATGATGGTTTCCATCTTTGCCCTTTCCAAATTGTCTGCAAATCTATCTATCTATCTATCTATCTATCTATCTATCTATCTATCTATCTATCTATCTATCTATCTATCTAT
>NC_022009.1:122441219-122451283 GCF_000317375.1 Microtus ochrogaster | reverse complement strand
AAATCTATCTATCTATCTATCTATCTATCTATCTATCTATCTATCTATCTATCTATCTATCTATCTATCTATCTATCTATCTATCTATGCATCTATCTATATTTGAGGATTGCTGCAAGATTCGAGCTTCAGATTTCCAACTTAAAACAAACAAAAACAATTATTCACAGTGTTAGGATTTCCCATTGATTTTCTCTGCCATGGTCATGAAGTTTACCACAAGGTAACTTCATGCTGTTCTTGATTCTCTTTTGAGGTGTCTCAGAATACGGAGGCTAAGCTGGGAACCAGGATGTTTTCCCCTTCATGGGCTTCAGAGCTTTCTAAAGCTGTTTGAAAGTATTCAATGGAACATATGTGGTCTGTCATGTGTTTTCTATTTTATGTTCTTTGGTGACATGGATGGTCTGGGATGCGAGAAGAATGTCTGCGTCTTCCCAAATCAAGGGGCGGGTGAGATGTGAAGACAGAATGAATGGAAGAACCTTCTGGCTGAGGCAGCATTGGTGTTCATATGACTGGTTATTATTGGAAATCGACAAGTAAACTCCCATAGAGAAGAGCAGGTGCTCCTGGTCACAGCCCCATCGTTAGGGCTACAACTGGGTGTACCATGGAAGCTCTCAACTTTCCTTTGCTTCTCTTAATTTTAAGAAGGGGAAGCCAAAGTGTGGTTCTCAGATGGGAGTTGCCTGTTCCTTTCCAGTGGATTTCCTCTATGGGGTTTCTACCCTTGTCCTCATTCTTCAGTGGGCAATTAAGAAACAGCGTGCTTAGCAGACACTCTCGTGTGATCCAACACTCAGCACTAAATATGTCAGTGGCTGTGGGCACTCAGCTCTCACTTTAAGATTTTTAGGCTGAGAAAAATCAAGATACAGTTGTTGAAAGTTGGGACATTTCTGTATGAGACAGTAGTTAAATTGCATCCTTTGTTTATCTGCAACATGCATTTTAACACTCATTCTGGATTCTCAAATTTTATGCTTTCAGAAGTAAGAAAAATTATATTATAATGGTATAGTTATGTCTCCTAAGGGTACAATACGGCAACCCCTGAATATTATGCCAAAGGTGCAAATCATTGTGAACAAAATCATAGACTCCATTGCTTCAAGCTGTCTTGATTGAGGCTTGAGAAGCCACTTAAACTACTGTGGTGAATCAGAAGCCTTTATGACTCCAGCTGTACTATGATTATGTTTAGGGCGTCCCTTGCCATGGAGATGACAGCTCATCAGCTGAGAAACTCTAAATGTTTCAGCAGAGACAGCTGCTCTTCAGCCCATAAATTCATGTGAGACACATTGACTGTGTTGAATTAGAGTTTTCATTGCCATCTCCTAATAAACTGAAAAGGAATTATACCGCTAAATTGTTCTACTGCAATAAGCATAAAGACTTATTCTCAGTTCAAAGTTACATTTAAATGCTTCCCTTCAATCTTTTAATAATTAGAAGAAAGTTTATATTGAATCTTAGTGGTTTTATTGTCAAACGTTTTAACACGATGCTCGCTTTATTAACAGGTTTAGGTACAGCGATGCAGGCAGGCTGGGAAATGTTGGTTAAAGAAAGATTCCTGGCCAAGACTAACAAAGTCTTCTGTCTATGGAGGCAGAGAACAGGCTGACACTCTGCTATGTTGTGAGCTGTCAGCTTCTCTTACTATGATTACAAAATTAAGAATTAAGATCACTTCAAGGGTTTTCAGTCAAAATATCATTTGGTAAGAGACATGTCTGCTGTACAATAAAACTAAAAATAGACAGATATTGAAAACATTAAATTACCCATTGAGAATCTTTTTTTTTTCCACAAAAGTAGAGCTTTGTAATAAACTGTGCCTTTCTTTTTTATTTACTTTACACCCCTGACCACAATTCCCCTCCCTCCTCTCCTCCAAGTCCTACCCCCACCTCACTTCTGCCTCTCACACCCATGTCCTTCTCAGTTTCTGTTCAGAAAAGGGCAGGTCTCCCATGGATACTGACAAAACAAAGGATTAAGCTCTGTTTTTCTCTTCCTCATTGGGATGTAAGAAGAAATTTAAGTATTAATCTATAGTTGGTAGACAAGCGTGGGAAGGCACACAAGCCTGATGGATGGTGATGGCCTTTTAGGATGGTCATGATTGTCTCAAATATCAACTTATTGCCTCTCAAGATTCTGTTACGGACACCATTTTGCATCTTGTGATTTTCTTTTTCTTTTTCTGTTACTGTAATTGTGCCAAGTTGGAGCTTGGAACTTTTTAAGCTCCAGGGAAGATCAGTAGCACAGTGTTTCCAAAGTATTACATTATATTGTTGGCTAAGAGTATTTTCAATTAAGTTCCTGAACAGTTTCTTTAATAGGGATGGCTTTATAATGGATCTAAAGAAGCCCATTCACTTAGCAAGGAGTGAGAAACACTGCCTGGGAAAAGAGACCCAAGCTAGAGGAGTGAGCAGCCAGAGCATTTCTGAGGATGAGGTCTCAAAAGGGCAGGCTTAACTGAAGTCTGAATTTGTTTCGGAAGTTCACAGAGCAAAAGGTCTTGTTAAGAGGAACCTAATATTATCCTTAGAAAATTAGCAAAAGATTGTTAAAATATCTGTGTTATAGGCAGAAAGAACACAAGGCAATCAAAGGTGATTTCCAAGTTACAAACCTTGAAAATCAGCCCTGCTGCAGAAGAGGCGAGAAGTCAAGGTACTCTGGGATTGGTGATTAGTCCTGCCCCAGATGTCTTCCAGGAAGCAACTGGTGTTAAAGCAGTGTGGGTAGATCTGCCTTTGAAAGGCCCTGGGACCCGGGCAGTGTCACAGAGCAGGTCACACTCACAGAAGGGGACCAGTCAAAAAATGAAATAAACAAGGAAATTGAAAAAAAGAGAGGGGGAGGTGCAACTTTTCACTAAATCAGGTGTAATACTAGAACTTTCTCTGAGGACGACTCTTTTTCTTACTAAAGTTTTAGGAACTTTGTAACCCTTGCAAACAATATGGCTTCCTAATGTGTATACTAATTTACAAATTTTTGTCACAAATACTTCTATGCTGTTCCACACTTTGATATAGGCTTAGTTAATAAGAAACATTGAAAACATTTATAACACCAAGGGTTTGAAGAAAACCTTAAGAAAGCAGGCATCATGATAAAATAATCTAAATATATGATCATACAGGGCATTTTGCTCACTTGTATATTGTTCTATTCTAAAAAGAATTTCAATTTAGTTGGATTACTAAACAATCTATCAGTTCTAAACATGTGTAAGCATTTAACTCCATGCTAAGAAAATAATATATAAGGACTGTATTCTTACTAATTGTTATGAAGAGAACTTGCTCCCTGTGAAACATCCTATCCTGCAGGGGAGCTCTTTAAAACACAGGGTGTTCTAAAGGGAGCTAGAACATTCTTTTTTGGAGGCAAAATTTCAGGAAACAAACAACTCAAAAATTTCAGAAACAACAACTCACAAACTTTAGAAAGTCTCTGAAAATGACCAGATTCACTAGGACCTGCTTCCTAAAGCTTACATAAGCCCAAATAATAACTGAGAGCCACTATCAGACACGCTGAGTAGTCTAGAAGTCTCCCAGAACAGCCAAGTCCCTACACTGCCTGGAAAAGAGAAATGCGCAGGCTGCCTGTGGAGATAAACACTCACCTGCTGAGCTGCCTGCCAGTTGTGTGCAGTGGGCTCTCACTTCCCACTTTCAGGAGCCATTGGCCATGCTGGGGTAAGTTTGTACTGGTGCTGCTATCTCTGAGTCACGTCTTTCCTCAGAGTAAAAAGCAAAAAGCTCACTAGTTTGGACTTTGTGGCTATCCTTACTTTAGCTTGATTGGTTCCCTACCTGGAGAGAGTAGATCTTTGTGCAGGCCTTCCCAGGGATAGCACTGCAAAACACCAATTTACAGTCTAGTCGGGGAGCTAGAATATGTAAACCAGACATTATCCACTGCTGTGAGCAACTGGCAAATGAGTTGGTGGTATAATAGCTTTAAAACAAGTATTATTTTCGTCAAGGTGGTAAAGTTTATTTTGTTGTTGTTTTCTCTCCTTTTTTTTTCTTTTTTGTTTTTCATTTTTAGAGACAGGGTTTATCTATGTATCTTTGGTTGTACTTCTGTAGACCAAACTGGCCTTGAACTCACAGAGATCCTCCTGCCTCTGCCTCACGAGTGTGGGAATTAAAGACTTGTGCCTTTATTTATTCAAGAAAATCTATATCTATTTATTCAGTCAATATTTATTGGGCATTATCAATAACCAAGAGATATTTTGACACTGGAAACATTAGAATTAAATAACTAATTTGAGAGTGAAATGTCCTAAGGAAGTATGTAATTATAAGTTGCCAAAGAAAGCTAATTAAAGTCCCAGGAATTTCAGGGATGGTTTTAATGCATAGTTGAGGAGTTTACAGATCATCAAAAGTAGCAAGCACAAAAGTTCATTTTAAGAAAAAGTACATCATCCTTGTCACAAGTCCTGGATGAGGGGTCAGACTTAGAGGGGGTAGGGACAAGTCACGTAAAAGTTTAGCTCTTTATTATTACTCAGGAATAATAAGAAGATCAGTGCATCAGATGCCTGTGATGGACAAGATGGTCTGGTAGAGTTCCTGGGCAGATAGGGCGCATGGCCCCACACCATCATCCTGGCCAACATAAGACAGCCCCATGGCAGGATGAAGAGGACTGAGGGAAGGTTGGTGTTCATTAAGCCAGCTTAGTGGCTCCAGGATTGTCTACTGAATATATATGCCCTGGCAGCTCTACAGAAGACCTACCAGTGTCCCAATAAGGACAGGGGTCAGGCCTTCTAAGGACCTCCTTCAGCTCTGTACCTGACCATGCGGGTACTATTTCTATGAACTCTTCAGTCTGTGGGCTCTTCCTTGATGGAGGAAGGTCATTGGTTGATTAAATAGAGAAGCTGCTTGCCCTGATAGGTTAAAACATAAGGTGGGAGGAGTAAACAGAGGAGTAAACTTACGTTCTAACCTATCAGGTCAAGCAGCTTCTTTATTAAATCAACCAATGACCTTCCTCCATCACTTCCTCATGGATGCAAATTCTATTAACCAAAAGAGAGGTGGAAGAGGGAGGCTTTACCTATGTTTCACTCTGATACAGCCTCTCCCTCCTCAACTTACTGCAGAGACAGTCATTTGCCAAAGAACAAAATACGGTTTAAATCATACACAGGTGACAGCCTTATTTGCAAAATTTTTCTTCTTTATCCGATAAATACCACCCAGATAATTACTGAAATTTAGGCTAGAGTCTTCAAAATCTGTTCATTCTGAAGCTAGGAGTGCAAAATCTCTTTAGGAATTTTTGCTTAGAGGCAAATTGACTTCAAGTTCCATGAAATGTATTAAATTGGCATTAACAAAATGGATGAAATGTATGGTTTCCAGCACACAGTCCTTGTAAGATTCTCAGGTTTACACATGCTGTCCTTAATGGCATCTTTCAACCCTGTGACATTAATCAACTCTGCAGTCATTGTCACCTGGCAGGTGTACTTGGTATCAATCTTTTCATCTGGAGGATTGGAGACATGCAGCCTTTTTTTTTTTTCCTGGAGCCTCACTAAATCTCCATCTGTAAAAACAGCTAGCTTGCATGGGCCACTCTATAGTGTGTGTGTGTGTGTGTGTGTGTGTGTGTGTGTGTGTGTGTGTGTATGTGTGTATGTGTCTAAAATAGCTAAGAATTATAACCTGTCTATCCCTTCTAAAACTCAAATTTTTTACTTTTCTTCCATTTCCAAATGTTGCAGCCATTATGAATTGACCCGAGGACATCTAAAATGTTATCTGGTACATCTTTAGCTGCAGCAATGCAGCGTCATGTTTAAATGCACTTTAAATACATCTGTGTCCTAGAAACATGCTTGGATTTTAAAAGAACGTGAATTTCAATACCAAGGAATTAATTATTACAGCAAATCTGTCACGATTACTTAAACATTTCCATCTCTACTAAATTGAGAGCGTGCGGGAAATGATGTGGTGTTTCCTTGCGAATAATACACTGGCTCACTCCTCTAGGCTCCAGCAGAGCATCTGCAGCTGTCGAGAGAAAACGCTCAGGACAAACAGCAAGAATGGGGCATCCTAATGGAATGCAACAGCTGGAGAGCCGGCACATTTGTAAGGGATGATTTTCCCAGTGCACTCTGCCTCCTTGGATTGCAGCTGCTCTGCTCAAACTGTAATTGGTGGATACAAAAGCAGGCTCTCCTCCTCAAATCTCACTCCTCTCCCACAATCTCCTTTGACTTCTCTTTTCTCAAATCTACACAAGGGCTCTCGTAGCCCAAAAAATACCAAGGTGGTAACGAGTCACGCAGCCAGGACTCCAAGTGGCCTTCCAAATACTTGGCTTCATTTTGGATTTCTTTTGTTCCTTCCCCTGTGGATTGTTGGGTGCCATACATCACAAATCATAGCTATTTCAGATCAAACCTAGTGAAGGGACACAAAATAGATCTGCCTCAAGGAGGAGTTGTTGTGTTTTCTAAAGAGGGTTTGAAGCAGTTTCCCTTTACTTTAGAGCATTGTTGGAGTGGAGTGGAATTGCTGATGTTGTTTGTAAGAACTGCATGAAGGGTATTCCTCTCTTCTGCGTCTTCCTCTTTCTAATTCGAATGGACAGTGATGGATGTTAAATGACAACTCAGCACTGCTCTTCTGGCACGCATGCTTCCTCCATCAGTTCTGGGCTCCTCCTGGCTTAGACAACAAGGAGCATCACTTATGTGCACAACGGCACATGAGCATATGCACCAGGTTATCCTTAACACCCTACTTGGCCTTTGTCAGATCATCTGAGTGTTTTATAAATATTATATGTGTGTCCTCTGTTGGACTAAATAGTGAACTAAATAGTTAAATTCCCATATTAACGTGATGCTGCATATATTGAAAGTTAGCATCGTAACATTTATGTGTTTATTGAGTTCAGCCGATGTCAGGTCTAGTGACCATTTAAAGCAAAGGAGGCACAAACACTTACCAAGGAGTCTGGAAGACCACTCCATAAGTAAAAGCACTTGCCACCAAGCCTCATGATCTGAGTTCAATCCCAGAAGCCCTCGAGGTGGAAAGGGAACACTAGGGCTTGTAGGTTGACCTGTGACAAACACACACGCAATGAATAAATGTTATTTTTTTAAAATATTTATTTATTATGCATACAATATTCTGTCTGTGTGTATGTCTGCAGGCCAGAAGAGGGCACCAGACCTCATTCCAGATGGTTGTGAGCCACCATGTGGTTGCCAGGGATTGAACTCAGGACCTTTGGAAGAGCAGGCAATGCTCTTAACCACTGAGCCATCTCTCCAGCCCATGAATGTTAATTTTTAAAATATTCATCAGGGTGAAACCAGAGCATGATAGACTTAATGTAAGGTGCATACATATTTTTAATGGAGGGTTGGTATGTAGCTCAGTGTTACAGTGATTGCCTTGCATGTATGTATGCAGCTGTAGATTGGGTCTCTAGTGCCATACGAGGAAACAAATACACAGATCCAAACAAACTGAAATAGTTTCATAATTCTCTGACACCAGGGCTTCCCAACAGGTGCTGGATGGATTGGAAACGTTGTGAGCATGGGGCAAGGGCAGAACAGAGGGGAGACCTGTGAACATGATTCTCATTTTCTCACTGGCGTTAGGCAGGCTCTCTCTTCGTGTTTGCATCTAAACTGAATCTGACTCTAAGTGAAGTTACCACCTCTTATTCTTATAAAAATGTATTCTAATTGGATTACCAAAAGAGAGTCTGTAAAAATTACATTGCAATTCTATTTCACGAATGAGACTATATTAATAGACCCCAGTTACCATCACAAGAGCAAAGGATCTAAATCAAACTCCAGAAATAGAGATGGAAGGCGTTGGACCGCCACATTTTCTAAGGATGCTGACTCACTCCTAAGGATGGCCACGATAAATATGTATGGCCGTATGGCCAAACTCTATTTCTGGTCTCTAGTCAGCCTAAAAGCCTGCAAACAAGCTTGGTGATGCTGAAGATGTGAGTTTCCTGGCAAAGAAAGACCCGCTGGCACGTGCAGAGAACCAAACCCCACAGGGATCTGATGGGTGTTATTTTGAAAGCTAGGATTTGGTTGTCTGGAGGACAGAAAGGCTGATCTCCCGCATCCTCACACAGCTGAGAGACCTCTGTCATTCTGAATGCAATTATCCTCAGAGGGCAACTTCCTATTCTTTGCTAGTCCATCACACTGTGGATGTTAGCATTTTCTTGAATAACTGCAGGGTTTCTCTGCTTTTTTGTTTCTCTCAGAATGAAACTCCTGTCTTCACCACACGCTGACCACTTAAATGTAGCCAGAAAGTAGGGAGAAAGTTCTTTCAATTGCATTAGGTTCTGATTTTAAACTTTTACTGAGATTTACTTTTGCACATGTGACTGGCTGCTGTCATTTAGACCACAGCACATCAGAGGGCCCAACTTGCTCTCTGTGTTTCCCCCTCCAAGGCACCAAGTTTTCGGGATGTCTCTCTGGTGAGACAATCTGCATTATATGCTACTTTTTACAACAAATTCAACATCTTCAGGACTATTATCAACACTACTTATGTGGTATATCTGAAAGTGGCAGATCAGAGAAAAGGTTGTTAACATGCTTTGTCCCTCTCTGTGACAAAGGCTTCCCTTATGCCATTTTAAAAATGTAATTTATCTAAGGGGACATGGATTCTACTTTTTTTTAATCCCCTCCCCATGGAAAGACACACCTAAATTCCAAGTCAATAGGCTTGTATTTACATGGCTTCTTATTGTGTTACTTGTGTTTTTAAAAATTGATTAAAACTTAATGAAAGAAAATGCGGCCTACTCTATATGTTTATAATGGTGATAAGGTGGCTTCTGGACACCTAGTGTAGCCTACAGCATGTATCACGACATACCTCCCCAAGTAGTTTAATCTGAACTCATTGTCAGCGAAGTGGTACCTCGGGAGGTTTGACAGCATCATTTCACAGAAGTAGAAATTGCAAGTCAGAGAGGAGAAACTGCAGATCCCTGTGGCACACAGCCATCCAGGGACAGCTGCTGGATTCATGCTCAGACAACTGTCCCGAGTTCAGCGCCTGTCCAACTAGCACCCTTTTAAGGCAAGATTTTAAAAGAAAACTTTATAAATAACATTGTATGCTGCAATCATGATTCAGTGGATCTGCTCTTCCCTTTTGTGCCTTTAAAAATTACATATAAATGGATATACGTAATTATATAAATAATTATTTATACATTGGTATACTGACTTGATATATGCATATGTATATGTTGTTATGGTTTGAATATAAAATGTTTCCCACATGCTTCTTTATTAGGGCTTGGTCTCTAGCTCATAACATCATTTTGGAAAGTTCTAGATATTTTAGAGGTGCATGAATTTGAATTGTATCACACATCTTTATGTTACTATGTAAAATCACAGTAGATTGCTATGGACACACACATAGAGATTGTTTCTTGTTTTGAATCTCTCTCCTTCTCCTGTATCCAGTCCTCTTTCCTCTCCAATCTTCTCCTTCTTGATGACCACAAGGTGTGCCACTCCAACTCCATGCCTCTACAGCAGAGTGTTCTGCCTCACAAAGGTCCACACAATGTGTGTTGAAGCAAAAACAGGATGAACCAGTGAACCCAAGTGAGTTATTTCAGGTCCACCTATAGAAAAACTAAACTTCTGGAGTCATCAAACACAAGATAAATTAACACAGCCATCACTTCCCAGTTGCGTCTGTTTTGAGAATTCCTAGACTGGACTCTCTTAGAAAATCTACCGTGAAGGACATGCACACTGTATCTCCCGACCACAGCACTGACACTTTGCTTTCCTTTCTTGAGTGATCTCAAAACTGTGTTGAGGTGTTGAGGGGCTTGAGAGATGATTCAGTGGTAAAGTGCTTGGTGCTCTTCTGGAGGATCCAAAAACAGTCCTATCTTTACAGGTGACTCACAGCTATCATTAACAGAAGTTCTCTCTCTCTCTCTCTCTCTCTCTCTCTCTC
>NC_022009.1:122432095-122441119 GCF_000317375.1 Microtus ochrogaster | reverse complement strand
CACACACACACACACATGCAGTAAATAAATAGATAATAAGCTTTTTTAAAAAAAAAATCTGACATCTAACAGACCAAAGTTTGAGTAGTTCTAAAGAATATGTTGATCAAAAAAGAAATCTGAAAAAAATATTTTGTAATACAAAAATTACAGAATTTATAAATAGATGCTTGTAGCATGATTCATGCTTTGGGGAAACTTATGGCATTAAATATACATATTAAATTGTTATTAAATCAAGCACTAATCTTTATTAACTATGAAAAAAGGACAAAACTATAAAAAAAAGAACAGAAGAAAATGATAGAAATTAGACACCTGAAAAATTGAAAAATAACCCATTCTTTGGAAAGATAATTAAAAGGCCAATAAATCTCTTGGAATGCACAAGAATTAAAGGAGATAATGCAAATTCTCAATGTAAGAAAGAAAACAGGGACATCGCTTAAGTGCCTAATGAAAATAAAAAATAATATAACATAGGGATGTTCTGAACAATGATGTGCCCACAGTCTGATATTTTTGGATGAAATGTGCCAATCTCGGGGGAAGTAAACAGCTAGGGCACTGGGAAAGGAGGCCATGAGAAACCACACCATGTAGTTCATGGGCTATAGAGACTGGTTTGTGGGAGGCTTGAGCTGTTGAGGAAATAAACTCTAGGACTACGGTTCTCAAACTGTGGGCCGTGACCTGGAAGTCAAACAACCCTTTCACAGGGGTCTCTTAAGAACACAGATATTTAAATTACAATTCATAACAGTAGCAAAATTACAGTTTTGAAGTAGCAACCAAAAGGATTTTATGGTTGGGGCTCACGACAGCATTAAAGGGTCGCAGCATTAGGAAGGCTGAGGACCCCTGCCTCAGATGTGAAGCTGAGCAGAAGAAAGTTAACAGTCAAATAAGGGCTGTGAGCACAAGATGTCATATTGGCTGGCACATGTCTAAACTTGTGTCCCTATGAGTCCAGTACCGAGCAGTCTCAGTTAAAGACCATAATTCACCAGGGAAGGATAGCAGACACATTTGGGAACACAATAGCTGAAGTTCGGGGAACACTTTTAAGAAGTTAACTGGAGTGACAAATTGCCTCTGGGCATGCGTAGGCTACACCATGAAGTTCTACCTAAAAAAGAAAGGACTCTTAGGAATTCCCTTTTGCTGCCCCCTCTGATCAATGGCAAGCAGACTGACAGGAACTTCCATTTTCTTAGAAGTTCCATGAAAAGTAATAAATTTTCATCAAGAAGATCATCTTAGAAAGCATGCTCCGCTAGTAATGTATGTCTGCTACCCTGTATCGGGCGGGTAGGGAGCATAGTGTTGAAGGTTTTATACACCCTGTCCCCCACACAGACACACCACGCATGCTTTTGGCCACAGTGTTTTTCCACACAGATGCCGAGGCAAAGGTTCAAAGCTGAGAGACTAGATGCTTTAGTTTTGTGCTTGGGGAATGGAATTCAGCTCACTACAGTGTGTCCTGCCTGGGTCAGAACCTTCACATACAGGTGGCAGGTCCTCATTCTCTGAGAATCTTCAGCTCACATGTAGCCTCAATTTTGCTTTTAGAGTCTCCAATTTACAGGGCTGATCACGTTTCTTCCTTGCTTTTTCCTCTTTTTTTTTTTAAAAAAAAAAAACTTTTTGCGATCACCAGACCTACAGAGAAGGAAAGCGAAGCTAATATCCCCCATCCCGAGTTTTTATGTGTTTCCATGCCAAGGACAGCATGGCAGAAACTATTTGGAGATATATGGTTTAAAATAACAAGAACAGCAACAGCAGCATTTGGGTGAGCTGAGTACAGTTCAAAGAAGGAATACGGAACTCCCCATCTGTCCCCCACCCTCTGGTCCTCGCTGGCTGCGTTTCTTTGGATCCCAGACTGGTGTTCTCCATTTCAGAACACATACAACACAGCAGCCCTTTGCTGGACGCCAGCTGTTTAGTGATGGTTTTCATGCAGGTCTGACAGCGAAGAAAGTAATTCCTCCCATGTGTGGCCTTCTATACCAGGCTAGAACGAAACAATTAATTATGGGGCCTAAATAGTCACAGTTGCAGTGGGGATGTGTGAGACCAGTGTTAAATCAGGCACACACACACACACACACACACACACACACACACACACACTCGTAAAAATTAAAAATGATTAAAGAGTATATTTCACTCATATTCTGAAAATACTTCTGCTAAAACATAATAATGAGGGCTAAAATTTGTGTTTATTGAAGACACACCACAGAGGCAGCAGCTGAAGAATTGTACATATCTGTTATAAACGAAGAATGTGCACAGCCTTACAACTTGTTTTAATTTTCAGTTTAAAATTTCCCTCATAAAATTTTTATAACTTTAAAAACAGGTCAACGACACAAACTACATTCTGCAAACACAGTAATATTTTCTTTGGTCACTCTCATGTCAATTTTGACCAAGGTCTACGGCTTCTACCATTGCTTAGAAATTGTCAAATCTGGACATGCCATTTTACCTATAACTTATAAAGAGATGCTTATAAATTTTCTTCGGACATGGAGGCTGTCAGAAGTGAAAGTTAGGATGCTAGAGTTTCCATGGTGATTGACTGGGCATAGTTCTCCAGCAAAGGAGGAAAAGGGTTTATAATAAGAAAAAAATTTGATGGTAGTTGTTCCTCAAGGTGGCCGCAGGACAAGGTTGCCAGCATACTTACTGTCAAGTGCAGTTCAAGTGCTACAATGATGACTTTCGTATAAGTAAAGGAAGAAAACCTGTCAAGACATTTTACTTAACTTGTGGACAAGTCAGGGAATAAGAGAGTAAAACTGGCTTAAAAATCATTTTGATAAAAAATAAATGTCAGAATATATTTAGATGATAGATTTTTTAAAATGTACAAAATACTTTATAATAATACAATAGTCTTAAAATATGTTAAAATAATGTATAATACTATGCAAGGAGCCCAGCAACAATGATGGATATTTTGTCTCCAATGGACAGAGATACACCAGTTAACCATAAGTTTCATCTTGTCTAGTCTCTAGCCTAAAATAGAAAGGAATGACAGGTCACAGACAATGCACACTAGGTCCTCCTTCAGTGTGTTCTTATTCCCCAGTGGCCCCTATGAGATGAGCACATTTCATATTCTGTTTACATGTTTGGATATTCTCTCAATAGTTGCTCTATATCAATACGAATAATTCACAAAAATATTTCTTGATTATCTTAAAGAGATTGCCTGTGCTCTGATTTGCTTAATGTTTTACTTATACATAGGAGAAATTAAGATTTAACTCTGTGAGTACTGAGCAAACACTGGAGCTAGAAAATCCACATCTGTGAGGAAATTCACTGTGCAAATTAAGATAAGTGTTTCAAAGACCTCCTGCTGTTTGCTTTTCCCTCCCCAGTTGAAAGAGTCAAGTTAAAATACATTCTTTCCAACTTTTCACTTGGCAATCTGCTTCATTTTGATAAATTTATTTTTTCTTTTCTTTAAGATACCCCATCCACATGATCCCTGGATTCTAGGGTTTCTGGAGACAGAATGTAACAAGTACAAGAACGATTTTCCTGGGTGAGGATTTGCACACTGGTTGTGTATGTAACCGTCCTTGTTCTTTAATGACGGGATGAGGTTTTCATGTCTGATAATCAGCTACGCTATGAGAACTGATTATCTAAAGTTCTGCATAAAATAATTCACAAAGTGTAAAGAAAGACCTTCCAAGTTATTTGATGAATTCTGCAAGGACAACAGAGAAACCTCAGTAATACTCCATCGAGTAAACCAAAGGACTGCTCCCAGTCACTCTGCTCAGTTCCGTGCTGTTGTCACGCTTTGCTGGACCTTGAGCTGACACTCTGGTTTCTAGAAGTTTTCTGTTTAGGAACAGAAACAATTCCTTTCGTGCTGCTACCAAGTATAGTTACTGCTATTCTAGTCTTTAACTTAATGAGGTAGGGGTGTAGCTCAGTGGTAAAATGTGTTCTTAGTACAGGAAAAACTCTGTGTTAGACTCCCAAGATTAACCTCCGTCACCATTCTCCCAGAAAAACCTAATAACACAAAACAAACAAACAAACAAACAAACAAAAACAAACAAAGCAGCCCTTAAACAACAGCCTGTAGTTGTTTCCATAGCAACCACAAAAGGGAGCTATATCTAATCTTGGTCTAAAGTAACTCATTTTAAGCATAATGTACACAGTGTAAGTCAGGCTGCTTGCTGGGTCTAGCTTTCACTAGAGAGTTTATAACTTTTATATTTTTATTGCCTACTGAGATCAAAGAAGATGAATTTTTTAGGTTTGACTAAAAATGGAATATATTTTTCTATTAGCCAAAAATAAATATTTCTTACTATGCTCCGTCTGTGAACTCTTTCCACCTCATATAATCAAAAAATTATTTCTGTGTCCAAACCTCAGTTTTATATGAGTTATGCATGCTCTATATAGGTAGACTTAATATGTTCATACCTTCATGCCACTGTTTGAGATTATATTAATGGGTAATTAATATTAATTAATTACATTATGGGTGTGAGAACACAACTTCATTAAAACAACTAAAAATATTTTTGTAAAAGAG
Source organism: Microtus ochrogaster (assembly GCF_000317375.1). Taxonomy (NCBI): domain Eukaryota; kingdom Metazoa; phylum Chordata; class Mammalia; order Rodentia; family Cricetidae; genus Microtus; species Microtus ochrogaster. The sequence goes on along the minus strand of NC_022009.1, from coordinate 122,436,528 downwards.
TTTTTGCTATTCACGACATGATCAGAAAGGTTTCCTGGTGATTTACAGGTTCATGAAACTCTAGGGAATCCTTCAGTGGGAGACCCAGATTCTATCTTGTCTTTGCTCTGAAGCAGCTTCATTATGTAGGAGCCCATTTTGTAAGCTCCCAAGGGTTGTTTTCATATTCAAGTTATCTAGAAAGTGTGGTAATAATGCCTAATTTTTAGATTCTGAGGAGCACAAAATATTCCATGTCTGTGATTGTCAGGTCAATCTGGCTCTCTGTAAGAGCCATTATAAGTCACATCACCTGTTAAGAATAAAAGAAAATTCAAGCATCCATTGGCAATCTTGGGACTTTACAGCAAGTAACTAATAGCTTATAAAACTCAAATTCTCCAGTAAATAGAATCCAATTAACTAAGTATGCAGATGTATTTCAGACATAATTGCATCTAGATTAGTGGTTCCAAATATTCCTTCCCCACTTAGCGACCTTAGAATCCCCTGTGACTCTCCAGATTCCAACCCTTCCTGAGTGAGCCCTAGGGAAGTCCTTAGCAGTTTTCTCGACGATTCTTACACATCCTAATTTTTTTTTTTTTTTGGTTTTTCGAGACAGGGTTTCTCTGTAGCTTTGGTGCCTATCCCGGAACTAGCTCTTGTAGACCAGGCTGGCCTCGAACTCCCAGAGATCTGCCTGCCTCTGCCTTCCGAGTGCTGAGATTATCCAGATCAGTCCCAGGGAGAGTGACACACATCTCTTCCCTGAGTTTATGTAGTCCTGAAGGAGCTAGTCTGTCCACAAGCACACAGCTAAGTTCTGCCTGATGTGTGTCATTGAGTTATTGAGAATCGTTTCATGGCAACGTTCAAGCATACTGAATGCTTCTCCGAAGTAGCTGATATTTTCTCCGTGATGAATTCCAGTAATGATTGGTCTGTGAGAGAGGAAAATTGTAAATTGCTGGAAGGCTTCAAACAGCTGCGCCCAGAGTTAATCCTGAAGGGCTTCTGAGTACTGCCGCCTCATAGCAAGCTCTGAGCACACAGCATCATTGCCTTGTTGGACTTCAAGGGTTTCTGCTGCTACAGAATATTCTCTTTGGTACCTTTCCTGACCTTACGGCCCAGGTCATTGCTAGGTGAATAAAAAGAAAAAAGAAAGCAGATATGTGTTTTCTAAAACGGAAGTCTATTTTTTTTTGCCCTAAAATGAATCAATCAATTCTGGTTATCAAAATATATCTTTTATTGAGCTTCAGGTTGAACAGGGTGATTTGGCTTATAAATCATAGATTCTGAGTACCACTCCTAGGCCCTGTGCTTAGTATCATGGTGATAACCATCAACCTATCAGAGCTGTTGTGACAAACTATCCTTGGTCAGATGGTCTCTAAGTAACAGATATTTGTTTCTTAGAAACAATGTAAGGATCACTGGTTCTGGTTAAGTAGCCAGCGGTGGGCTTGTTCCTTGTGTAGCAGCACAGACTGAGGGCCTGGTGTTCACGAGGTAGCTGGTATTTGCTTCTCAAAGAGATCTTTCTTTTGCTGTAAGGTGCGAAAGCTTTGGGGCTCCAGACTCAGACACCTCCCCTACCTTCTACTCTTGCACTGCTCATTTTGTTGATTTTACAAACAGATTGAGCACACCTTTCAGTCCCTTAGACTGGATTGCTGTTTTCCCATCAGTTCATGACGGATAATTTTGGTATCATTCAGATTAGTGCTCACATGATCTCATCAACACAACGCTCCATCGCTCCTTCATCCTACTCAATAGCATCCTGGTGCTTCCAATTTTTCTTTCTTATTTATTTCCATGTTGCATGTTCTGAAACACATTCTATTTTTATACCCCTTTCCCTCTAAAATGGAAGTTCTTGAGAGGGCTAGAAACCTTTCTTCTTTTCTTTATAGATATAACATCAAGATTTTAAGCATAGTCTGATGCCGAGGATACAGATGAAAAATTTATTGCATGAATGAGTGAAAACAAGAATTACTTAGGATTTGTGTAGTTCTGCTTATGGGAAAATCTTATAAAATACCTTGTCAGACCACCAAATTTCATCCTCAAAAGGTCTCATTGTCCAAATGTTCTTCAAAAAAATCGAGCAAAAAATAAAAAAAAAAATCGAGCAAAAAAAAACTGTTGATAACCTTTTCTGTTTATTCCGTTTCATAAAAATAGTCTTGTACATTAATTTTCTTATACTATGTCCTGAACTCTGTGAAAATTGTGTTATTATTCCATTTAATCATTAAACCCTAGAAATGCAAGTCTTCATTGTCCTTAACAAGAAGAGCTTAGTGAAACTCATCCATGCACAGAACTTTAAAAATAGTTATTTTTCTCATATTATAGCTCTTTTAGATGTGAAAATACCCCTTTAAAAACAAAATCCTGGGTCTTTTCAAATGCCTTTTATTTTCAATTAAATTTCAGATGTATTTCACTAGAGCTCCTAGAAAACAAACTCTTTATAGTAAGGAATTTCAAGATGGATTCTAATGCTCTAGCTATAGTCGAACACATCGTAGAGAGCAGATAAGATGGGCTGGCAATAGAAGCCTTTGACGAGCTCTTCTATTACGGTAAATCCCCATTCAGTTTTAAGCATTGTGTCTTTGCACATGCCATCATCAACAAATTTATTCTTCACAAACCAACTTCATCATAGCTGGGCATGAATGCTTCAATGTAAATAATTCTGTATTTTCTTTCTACTAAATTTCAATTCATCACAACAGGCTTTAGCTGTGACTTGAGGTATGATTTGAATATCGATACTGGCAATTCTACCTCTTAATTCAATGTCATCCTAATGTGTTTAACTGTGGCAGGACTGAAGTATGGTAATTAAACAACCAAATACCCCGCCCTTTCTTTGCATAGTCGAATTCCATTACTTTTCCTTTTGGACGGCCATATGAGTTATGCATGAGTTAAGCATGAGTTTAAGTCATCATTGCATAATCAATCACCCTTCTTGCATGTGTTCGAGGATGAGGCAATATGACTCTTTCCTGACAAATATGATGTCAGTGTACAGCCGTGTGCAAAATGTTCTGTTTTCTGACAACGAACAGCATGAACAAGAAAAACAGAGCAAAGTTTGGCATAGTTCTTTCTAGAATGGAACAGTTATGGGTTAAATCTTTTGGCCCCCTGGCTCTAGGAGGTCTGCTTGCCTGTCTGGAGGTGATGGGAAGAAAAGACCCCGCTGAGCTGGGAGGATACTTGCCAGATATGCCGCTTAGCCACACTAAGCATGTATCCTAGAGGGCTTACTCTCCTTCAACTTCCTTACAGGCCGCTGAATAGGAAAATACAAAACAGAGCCAAAGCTTCTTTCTAAATTAAATATCAATTCATCACATTAATCAACTATGAGTAGTACAATTGCTCAAGATATTTAAATCTATCAAACCTGTAATTATTCTGCCCATATCTCCCCCCCCCCCCCAAACACACATCAAGAGACTGAAGTTTAGTTAAGTGTCTTAATGAATCCCTGTGTCGGGTCGTCAAAATTTGCAGTTGAATCTACTTTTCTCTCAAATCAGAAGTGAGTACCACTATTTATGATTCATTTTAAAGCTCGAACACTGGACTGGAAGATTATCCTTAGATTGCTTGCTGGGCTAAAGAAAAGAATTCCTTGAAAATTCACATTAAAATATTTTTTAGGTATTGGAAGAAAAGTCTTTGATACACGTTCGGATAATCAGCTCCGACATAGCTGTAAGTATTGGAAAGTATTTTCTCATTTCTACTTTTTCAGAGATTATTTTTCCCTCTGCAATTTCTCAGACATTGATGGCAGTGATTTTCCAATCTTGCTTCAAGCTGTTTCCCCGTTTCTGATTATAATTAAGAAGACTGTACTGCCCTCATTTGAATACGTGGAGGGTATCAGATCTTCTATTACTTAATGGAATTTAAATCACCATTAATGCTACAGCCTTTTGAAGCTCAATTCTACCCTGAAGGAAAATTGGAACTGAGTAGAGCTGTATTAAAACCATTATTATTTAACATTAGTATGCCTGCTTCAAATGTTGGGATTACCATTCTTAGTAAATTTCTCAATAATGTTTTGTGGTGAGAAAAGATAGATGTAAAATTTTATTTTACTTACCATATTTGTTTTGCAATTATCAGCTAATTTTATAGTCAGAAGTTATAGGAATTCATTACTAGTTCAGGCTCTCTTGACAAACATAATATATATGTATATGTATATGTATACAAACATATACATATGTATGTGTGTGAGTATATATAAATGTACCAGCTTTGCTGAGATGTGAAAATGAGATGATTTGATACATAGATGTTTTATGAAATGGTTGCTACAATTTAGTTTGTATGTATTCCACAAAATTTTGCCTACATATTTGTAGTAATAGGAGCGGCGGGGCTGCGTCCCCAGCACCCCGGCC
>NC_022009.1:122427152-122427865 GCF_000317375.1 Microtus ochrogaster | reverse complement strand
ATATTACCATCTGAAATGTCTGTACTTATGTGCATATCCTTTTTATATCAGAAATTTACTTCCATAATTTTTATATATTTGAATATAAATAGCTTCACATATGAGAAGCAACATAAAGAAAAAACAAGTAAGCAAAGTCCCTAACTGTCCTCCTGCCACTCTTTCTCTTTGTGGTTATGTTATCAGTAGGAATAACTTTCTCTCTGTGTGTGCTACAATATGAATAATACTTTTCAGATTTGTTGTTACAAGCAATATTGGCCCAGGGATTCTAAATAATCCAAACTGCCAACAGAATTTAGAAGATCAGCTCTAATGCAAGACATCTGATTATTTAATATCAGCAACTTCTAATATTTGAAAAGCATTATAACAGAAATCATATATAAAATCATATCTCAATTCCAAATTTGATTTTGAACTGTAACGCGGATATTTTATATTTAAGATATATAGCATGAGGTTCAGAAATCCTACCCTAAACCAGGCATGGCGAATTATATCCACAGCCCAAAGATTCAGGTGGCTGAATCAGAATTGCCTTAACTTCAAAGCCAGTCTGGACTGCAAAGCAATTTCAAGTCCAGCTTGGCCTCCACAGAAATACATCGCCTTAAATAAATTAAAAAAGGCAACAGACAGAAAAATAAGTACCAGTTTGTTCCATGTTAGGTATGTCTATATAATTAATAATTCCAAGGCTGTATTATACA
>NC_022009.1:122416072-122427052 GCF_000317375.1 Microtus ochrogaster | reverse complement strand
TTTTCGAGACAGGGTTTCTCTGTGGCTTTGGAGCCTGTCCTGGAACTAGCTCTTGTAGACCAGGCTGGCCTCGAACTCACAGAGATCCACCTGTCTCTGCCTCCCGAGTGTTGGGATTAAAGGCGTGTGCCACCATCGCCCAGCTGTATTATACATTTTTAAATATTACTAATAACATCACTTTTATGGTCTTTCTTTTTTTCCTTTTTTCCATTTTTATCGAGTTCTAAATTTTTTTCTCTGCTCCCCTCCCTGCCTCTCTCCTCCCCTCTTCAACCCTACCCCAAGGTCCCCATGCTCCCAATTTACTCAGGAGATCATGGTCTTTCTTAAAGACTAAGTCACAATCTGAATTTTTAGACCTGGTTGTAACATACTCTTATAAGAACGGACAATTTTGTGCTATTATTGAGTGGAATTTTTTTAATTAAAAAATTTATTTTATTTCTATTTATGTATAGGCATATTCATGTATATGTATGATATTTGTTTTTAGGCTCCAGGGAAATCCAGAAAGTGTTGTGTTCCCTGGAGTTGTAGTTCTAGGGGTGTTGTAAACCAGGTGATAGAGATGCTGGGATCCTACCTGTAATCCCCTTTAAAGCATCATGTGTCTATAACCACTAAATACATCTTTGGCACATTAAATTATTTTATTTCATGCATGTTATGTCAGGCATGTGGGAATCAGAAACAACACTGTGTGGTAAAGTTCTCCTCTTGAATTTTGAAGTCAAAGCATTTTCAAAATATATATGTTGTATTAATCCAGCAGCATTTGTAATCACATGTCTTTTAGCTGCTTTTGCTCCTTCCTCAGGCTACAAACAATTTAAAGACAACACAAAAACATACAGTATCCAGACTCTCCATGCATTTTCAATTTCTCGTCACCCTGCCTCTACTTCCTGCTTTGTAGTCCCACCTCTATATTTCCTGCCTGGCTACTGGTCAATCAGTGTTTTATTAAAATACAACTGATAAATCTTTATGGAGTACAAAATCATTGTTCCACAGCTCATGAAAATTCAACTTTTACCCACTAAGTCAACTCAATGGCCCTGGGTTGATTAAAATTTTTTCATCCTAATTTTTAAAGCATGACTAGCTCAATTTTTGCTGTATTTTTTTTTGTTTTTTTTTTTTTACAATACACAAGTGATTAAAGGTCTTATATTGAATTGTGAGATACATTCTGCTAGTCAAGATGAAATGACAGAAAGTTCATTTATGAACACATATGGGGTACTAAAATAGACAAAGCAAGATTTTCAGCAATTGGACATCAGCTTAGAGAAGACAGTCATCCCTCAGAAGTGAGAGAAATGTGTCATCTGTATATTCTACTGTGTGAAGAGATGTCCGTGTCTCCTCAGGGATAACCTGAAGGCCTTTGGAGCTGAGCAGACAGAAGTGGAAATATTAAAAGGCCAAAGCAGCTAGGAATGACAGAAGAGAATAGTGAAAATTACTCCCCAGATGGTTGGAACTCTGTAAGCCCTCTCCCTCAAGTCTCCAGCTGAATACAAGTCAATGCACAAGTGTGTAAAATAATTAATCAAAAGACAGATAAACTATGAAGATAGCACAAGGCCAGAAATAGGTATTGGTTCTAAGCAGATGAACGAGAAAACTATACAATCCATGTTGAACTGGGTAGAACACTCAGTCACTTCATTTTAGTAGGAGGAAAACTAGGTCAGGGGACACTCCAGTTTTTTTTCCAACAGACTTTACAGGCACGATAGGTGGATTGCAGAATAACACATGGAGATAATTATAGAATGCCAAATAATAGTAGCTGGCAAAGTGACAATCAAAAGTTTCCAGAAAAATACAACTCACAATGAGGGGGGAAATCTTTAGAGACCAAACCAGGAGGGAGAGACATCCCAGTAGTAAGGGGATGATGAGAGTCTGAAGAGATTAGGCATAGTCATAGAGTTTGTCCTTAAAAAGACAATAATCGATTTCTGCTGTTAAAAATGCAGTGTGAAGAGTACAGAAATCAGAACAGGTTAGTCTCTCAAGGAAAAGAGTAGTAACTGTAAGGATGTAGAAATAGATAACTCTAATTATAACAGAAAGAAGATGTCAAAATTTCAGACTTTCAGCTTCCAGGTATTGGACAGTCCCACCTCTAACCAACTCTAGCCCCCACTATAGAAATGGGGAAGACAAGACTCTTTAAGAACTGAGACCTGCCATACAACTACAGAGTGTTTCCCTTCCACCGAGCCTCACTGCCCCATGACCAGAGCTCAGTCACAGCATGTGTGGGGCTTGGCAAGCATCACTTGGCCCTGACAAGTTGTAAAGGGAGCTGACTGAGAGTTCAAGAACGTGTCTAGATTCTTTGTGATGGTGAGGAGGTGGGACAAATCACTGTCTCCAGTTCTGGAGAGACAGGTGAATACTGGGCCACAGATGTACAGAAAATACCAAAGCAGCTTCCCTCTCTTAATTATCGGAACTTCTGTGTGGATAAGTCCAAACGTTAAGACTTACAAAGACCTTATAATGGGAAGGAGGCATAAGTTTGCAAAGTTCACATCTATGAGCTCAATGGGACTCATGGGAAAATATCAGAGCAAAGGCCATTTGTAATTTTAAGGACAGAGGAGAAATAAACATTTCCAAGTACACGCGCGGATTCCCAATCTTACTGCTGGTTTATGATTAGGAAAACTAACCAGATCCAACCTCCTGTTTGTTTATCCTAACCTGAGTGACCCACAGAAGAGTAATTCCCAACTGCGGCTCCACTCTTGCCTTCTGTGCTACTAATACGGAGGGCAATGAGTGAGAAATACATGCAAAGGTCTATTCCAGCCGCAAAGACTGACCTAGCTTCTACAGCGGAAGGCTTCCCTTCCACAAACCATATCAACATATTATCAAAGCCTATTTATGACAGTTACTATGTCTACAGCACAAACCTTACACCTGAAGCTAAGGGGGACATCTCAGAAGAGGGATGGAAAGATTGTAGTAGCCAGAGGAGAGGTCGTGTCTTCTACATATGACAGGGAATTTCACCCATGAGATCTAAATAATAGGGTCATCTGAGCAAGACGGGTGCAATGACAACACCAGGTGAAATCACAACAAGGATAGGGGAATCACATACACTCTCACCCCTAGGTGGCACAGGTTATTAATTGCTGCTCATAGGAGACATTGTCTTTTCCAGTGGCTAGTCCCCAGACAGATTAGCCAATCCTAAGTAATCAAGCCTAAACACATACACATATTAGCAACACTGAACGGACTCTGTATGGTGTCTTTACATATACATACACACATGCACACATACACACATTGGTGTGTTGGCTCAGTAAATTGGGGAAAACTGATGTAACCGGATACTGCAAGGAAAACTGTGGAAACGGGCAACTACTGCTAAAGAAACTCTCTCAGAGAATCAGTGCCAGAAAGGAACTTGCCAGTTTCACAAACAGCATCTCAAAAACAGCAATTCCCACATTAAGAATTTGTTCTTGCTAGAAGAAAATAGAACTCTTTCTCTAGAAAATTCTAAGTTCAGTCTTTGAGTTTGTGGGTTCTGGTTGTTGTTGTTGTTGAAAAGAGATTCTTCACTCATCTTGACTACATTTTCCCTTCTCCTCATTCCTCCCCGTCCCCCTACCCAGCTCCCCTCTCTCCCAGATGCACTTGCTAATGAAAGGGCAAGTCTCCAAAAAAGTGATGCATGTAACAACTGGCCCAATGAGGAAACACAGAGAAAGGTGTGCACGAAACCCATTCCTTTCATTTTGACTAGAGAACCCCATGGGCCAAGAGTTCAGCCACAATACATTAAATACCCACTCTTATCCTATGACACTGAGAAGTGACTTTGTCTGTGTGGATAGGGCTCAGAATTTTACGTTATTTCTCTCTGTTGCAAATTTTCATTTGTAAAAGTTCTATTCAAAAAAGCTTGGAAAATTGCTGCCTAAGTGTTTTTCAAAAGCACTCTCCACCTGAGAGGATGAGTGAGTGAGCCTCATTTTCACTAAATGTGCCTAGAAGTTCACTTTCATGTAGGCTTGTCCAATCGGAAGCTTGCAGGCTGCTTCTGGCTGAAGACACCTGTCACTAGTGGAGAGCACCCACAGATCTCCAGGGAAACCAGGTATGGTAAGCACCAAGGATTGTTCTTTCAAACCTGTTCTCTCTGTGTCTCTGTCTCTCTGTGTCTCTGTCTCTGTCTCTCTGTCTCTCTCTCTCTCTCTGTCTCTGTCTCTCTCTCTCTCTGTGTCTCTCTCTCTCTCTCTCTCTCTCTCTCTCTCTCTGTCTCTGTCTCTCTCTCTCTCTGTGTCTCTCTCTCTCTCTCTCTCTCTCTCTCTCTCTCCACTAGAAAACTAGGAATTGAATAACCTGGTGATCTGCATTATCTCTTGGCCCAGGCCATATCAAGCTTGCACAACCAGGACCAGAGATAGAGATACCTCATAGCCTAAATGACCCTTACATTATCTATATAGCAAGGGGCTCCCCCAAGCTCACACAACAAAGCAGAGGTGGCTAATGTCCTAAATGATCTCTATGCTACCTGTATGACCAAGACCAGGGTAAATCTTTCCTTAGACTCTTAAGCTAGCACAGGTAGTCTATTGGCAAAACCCATCTTCTCAGAAGAAAAGACGTGCACCCTGAGTTGAGTTTTGATGTAATTACGCTTCCTGTGCACTAGGGATTGTATTACACCAGGAAACCTTTGTTATTTCCCCCCAAATTATATGGTGTTTAAATATACTGACAATAAACTGCCTGGCATCAGAATCCCTGAAACTGGATCCAGGTTGACGAAGTCAGTCTGATGGGAGTTTTCATTCTCCCCTCGTTGTGGTTTGTCCTCATGCCTGTACCTGCAGGTTCTCCTGCAGACAGATATCGGTGTGGCCCAACACAGAACTGTAAACTGAAATTTAAAACACTAGATTTTCTTGTGCTGTTTTTCATAACGTGATTGCACAGTTATTGATTATGAACTTTATAGATGTAACTCTGTGTTGGAGTTTCAGAAGCTTTCCTTTATTTGAAGAAATTATATAACAGTGTGATGTTGGGAATTTTGTTTTTGGAGTTTTGCATACTGTTAAGACCCTCAATGGCTTTTTTATTTTGCTAAGTAACAGGAGATGCTTAGTTTGATCTTTCTCATACTCTTAAATGACTACTTTAGGCTCTAATGTTGTATACTTCATTCTGATGACTTTGGAAATCCTAGACCACTCTGTAGGGCTGATCAAACAGTCTTAGACAGGCCTGGACATGGAACTCAAAGCAGAGAACAGATTCTTGTAATTATCATATTTCATTTCTAGTCTGAATGAGTTAAAATTTGTATTTATTAACATCAGTAATTGTTAGTCTCTCCTTTTTAAATTTATATATACTGGCATTATTTTCCATAAAGGAAGATAATTCTTCTTAAATAAATTTTACATAAAATATGACATCATTGAGACATGCCACTTACCTAATTCCTCCCCTCCACTGTTGTTTTCTTTTCCCAAGGTTTTTTATTTTTTCCAAGACAGACTGTGTAACAGTACTGGCTGTCCTGGAACTCACTTTGTAGACCAGGCTAGCCTTGAACTCACAGAGATCCACTTTTGTCTGCCTCCAAAGTGTTGGGATTAAGGGTGTGCGCCACCACTATTCAAGACATTTCTTTTTAAAAAAAAAATCAAAACTATTCATTCTCTTTTTTGTTTTTGAGGATTTTGGTGCAACTGGAGAAATGAGTATCTTTGTCAGTCTCTTGAAGAAATATTAACCGATACAATTCTCAGTACAGCTCTTTGCAATATGTGTGTTATTGGCCCATACATCTACTGCATTATTATCTATACACAGTAGTGAGGTTGGTGCAGTCCACAGGCCTAAGGCTTTTCTGTAGGCTAGTGCCCCGGAGCTCAGATTCCTCACTCTCTGATGCCATGGCTTTGTAGCTCCATGCTCTGATGTGCTCTTGAGATTCATGGGTTGAATGTCAGCTTCTCCCAGCCAAGTCTTTGTGCTGAAGCTTGGGTCCCAGGTTGACATTGGGAGAAGTGACGAGTCATTAAGTGGCGATACCCGGAATGAGACTCTGTAATCACCGTCATGTACCTCTGATGTGTGACATTCATCAGAGGCGGAAGAAAGCTGTATCGCTCAATATTAAATTTGAACCTCCAGAACAATGAGCAAAAATAGAGATCTCGTAGCTTTTTGATAGACCTATCATAAGGTTTGCATTGCAGGAATTATAAGGCTGACTGAAACAACAAGTGCCCTCATAATGCAACTGACGACCCCAAAGGAAGCAAAGCTGAACCCCAAAAATACAGAGGGTCAGTTGCAGAAGATTATAGGACAGAGACTCTTGGAGTGTTCTCTTCCAGGTTGGGTACTCCAACAGTGTTGTAACTAGAAGCACGGAAAGGGATTGGGCTTTGTTCCAAGATGATTGCAAAGATGAGTGGTTACCTATGAGACTTTTGATAGGAAAGGGGACCTGGATTCCAGTAGAGGCTTGACAGAAAAGACTCACAAAAGGAAGCTAAGTGAGCAACTACTCAAAAAGCCTTGGAGAAAATACCTCCATGTTTAGTATGACTTCTATGTCTTAGCAAGGCCTATGGGTTAGTTCACGCTACCGCGTCATCTCCGGTGCAGTTGAAGATACACATAACATAACATGAAGGAATGATCAGTTTACCTCTGGCACCAAGTGCAAGGCCTCGGAAACTATACGCATAGGCTCTTAGTTATTTCTTCACAAGAAATACATATAGTCATCAGGAGGACAAATAATGAACGTAAGTTTGAGATTAAGAGAAAAAAAATTAAGACAGTTTATTTGGGGCGGGTGTTTGCTACAGAGAAGGGAACTGAAGATGACTCATCACGAAATGTTACATTTCCTATTTATAAATTTGGTAGGGCAAGGAGACAAAGAAAGATGCTATTAGAAAATGAAGGAACTAACTTCGCGAATTTATCAATCAAGACCCAATCCTGAGGATGGAAAGAACAAGGTTCCAATTTCAAACCACTGAGTCTGTGCCGCACACCGCGGCCCCCCCGTCTGTGCTCTAAGCTCTAGAACCCAGTTCCCCAGCTTTGGGCAAGGGGCTGGAGGCTGAGGAAACACATGCATTGACAGACCGACACACAGACCTTCTAACACTGGTACCAAAAAGCCCCTCTTTAATAGCACCATGGAGGCTTAAATACACTGCAGTCAATGGCCAACAGTTGAAAATCCCATCCTATGATTCTCTAAGCTAGGCACAGCTTTATTAACTTCAATTAGAAGGCTCTAGACAAGGAAGAGCAGCTGAAGGCCAGGACTTAATTGGTCCCAACAAGTCTGGGTTCCCAACACACCCTCCTTGCAAAGCAGCTCTGGAAACCCCGCACGATGCCAACTCTGCCGATAGAGGGCGCGAGAGTCACGCTGAAGAAGAAAAGAGATTTTCTTCTTTTCCTCTGGAGGAAAAGGCTTTGCAGTTAGCCTTCTGGCTGCTGCCGCATTATTCCGTTCATGATGTGGGTGTGTGGTGAGAACATGCGGTGGCTTTTTGTCCAGCCACGTATCCAGAGGACACAGTGACCTCATAGGCTCAGCTCAAGCCCTGTGACCGCCTCCAGAAAGTTCTGCTCCTAGCGTACTGCCACTGAATGCTCCAGGTTTGGCGTCCCCAGCAGCACCCAGACTTCCTCTGCGGACTCGCCTATGGGCTGGACGCCCGCACCCTGCAGGCTGGCTCATTTCCTTCCTGTCTGCTGAGTGTGGACCAGCCTCAGCTCAGAAACCTCCGCAGCCCAGTCTGCCATCCAGGAGGGGCAGCCGCGCCTTCCCTAACGAGGCTCAGGGCTAATCAAGCAGAGGATTCTCCTGGCCAAGTTTGTCCTTGATGTGGGCAGCCCCGATGTCCTTTTAACGCCATTACTACATCTTCAGAGTTAGTTCTTTACTATAGAATTTCTCCAGTCAAATGTAATCGGTCGTGTCTGTTTCCCAATGAGATCAAGGATGAGACATGCGTTTATTATTTAAAGAGACTTTTTCATAGGGACTTTGTTATCTATCTCTGAATTGACTAGAACTAAACAAACCAGGATCCCCCTTGCAAGGTGTAGATAGTGAGCGTGTGATTTAATAATCAGGGGACCAGAGAGAAGACTTGTGGCTAGAGTCACAATGACCCATTAGAAGAAAACACCAACAACAGGGACTTCAGCAGGAGAGGGCTCTTGATCAGAATATTCGTTTGGCTTTTCCTTTTATTCATAAGCCGATTGCTTGTAAAAATCTCCATTAATTGAGTTATCTAGAAATTACTTAGTAAAAGGACCTAAAAATTGCAATTAGCAGTTCATCTGAAAAACTGCAGATCCACGGAAGGGTTAGTCATGAGCCCAGCAAAAGCCCCTCAGCTGGTATTCCAGGAGAAGTTGCCCCTTTCAGGTGCTTGCTGGTTTTGCTAACGTGTCTATACTATGAATGTGACTGTCTGTTGTTGGAAGCAAGCACGCACAGCATTGAATACTACAGAGTGAAAACTGCACCCTGCCGCGTGTAGAACTTTCCATGTGTGAATTCCAAAGACAGAAATAACTCTGAGAACACAAATAGTCGTCAAATAATTGAGTCTCTCAAAACTCAATATCTCACACAAGTGATACTTCTCATTCAACGATGCACACACGTGAAATTGTATAATTTGCTTTTTCATAATGTCTGGCTTCCAAAACCCCACCCCTAACCTGGAAGATATATACAATGGGTAACCACTCACAAATGAAAACTTCTTTTTCTGTAACGGGGTCTCATAGGGTGTACAAATCACACCGAGGGCTGTCCCCAAACACAGAAGCAGACAGCCAACTCAAAAAAAAAACTCAGTGGTAGTTTTGAAGGGTTAGTTTTTTTTTTTTTACTTGTTTTGTTTTTGTTTCATAATGATTTATCTAGAATTTTTTTCTTTCCATATAGGTCTTTTGATTCTATACTATAGTTTCTGGATTTCTGCTTTTTGGGCTTCCTGTGTCCTCAGTGTGTGTGTCTGCATCTCTGTGTTTCTTATGGCTCCTTGGCTCTTTTTCTGGTTTGTTTTTGTCCTACTCATGTTAATTTTTATTTTACTATTTTTTTTAGATGTTTGGTTTTTTTTTCTTATGACAGTGAGAGGGTGTGGATTTGAGTGGGTCGGGAGGTAGGGAGGATTAGGGAGTGGTCGGGATAAGAGAAACCATAATCAGAACACATTCTATGGAAAAAGTCTATTTTTAGCAAAAATGTGTCTGTGTTTAATAATGCACTCCCGGAAGGAGTGGACTGACCCGGCACATGGTCTCACTCCTGGGAATCTGGGGGAATGGAGAGAGGATAATTCATTATTATAGGTCTGCCCCTTAGCAAAGAAATTCAAAGTGGAGACTGAGATTTGGAGTTATCACCCAGAAAAGGACAAAACAACAACAACAACAAAAAAAAACAACAACAAAAAAAACCCCAAATGAACAGACAAACAAAAACACAAGAAACTGGTAGTCTGAGCTGTTCATCTTCGCTATGGTCATCTTCAGTGCTGGGTTGACAGGTTCCCATTATTACACGTGGTCAGATTTAGTTGTTGTCATTTGCTTGTTTAATATGGCCTCTGGGAATCAAATTAAGGTCTTTAAGCACTTTTACCAACTCCCCAGTCTTCCCAGCCCCTCTCTTCTTAGTGTTCTCTAAGGAGACTGAGGCTTTCTCTACCACCCTGTTCTTTTCTGACGTCTCATCAGAACTACTTTCAAAGGTGACCTTATGGAAATCCAGGCTTTTCTATAAGTCACCTGGGGAACTCTGCTGCCAGACTGCGCAGTCCCAAAGTCAGGTCTACATTTCACAGTTTTACTATAGCACACCCGCACTTCTCCCTGGCAGTTCCTTTCTTAGGCCAGCTGCGAAAGCCAAACCTGTCAACTCAAGTTGCTTATAAACAATACAACACATATCCCTTACAATTCTGGGGTCTGACTCACTTCCTGATTATAGAAAACAAGCCTTCTTGCTGTGTCCCTATATGGAGAAACAGACACAAAAGTGTCTAGACCAGTGGTTCTCAACCTTCCTAATGCTGTGGTCCTTAAATACAGTTCCTCGTGTTGTGGTGACCTCCAACCATAAAATTACTTCACTGCTACTTCTTAACTATAATTTCTCTACAGTTAGGAATCATAATATTTTTGGAGATAGAAGTTTGTCAAAGGGTTTGTAACCCAAAGTTTGAGAACCTTTGCTCTGGACTTTGTTTTATATGTGTATTAATATCAATCACAAGGGTCTCCCTCCATTTCTAAACAATCCCCTCAAGTGATCCATTTCCAAACACTGATCACACTGTGGAGTGGAGATCAATACATGAGTTAGAGCGGACATAAACATTACACCTAAAGTCTCTCTCCATGAAGACTAAGGAGACTCTCATGTCTGGTATGGGATTGCATTGTTCCGTACTTCTGTACTTTTCTGTGTATTAACCAACACACATGAACCTTGAGCTTTTCCTCCTGCCATTTGGCTGTTTAGTAACTCCTCTAAGACCTTCCTGAAGTTTTTGTAAGACTGTTTTAGTGTTGATTACGGTTTACATAGAAAATATTTTTTTCTTTGTTTTTAAAGGACAGGAATAGTGTTTGGGGTTGGAAGTTTTCTCCTCCAATTCTTCACTTAAAATGCTCTCCTCCAGCCTATGGACTTGTGCTGGAAACTCACTGATAAGCTCATGTCGATTTGGAGACTCGACTCGTGTCTCCTGCTGCTTGGCAAGTCCTCCTTGATCTGAACTTGTGCAGGTTCAATCCTGTGGTATCCTGCTGCGGTGTCCTGCTGCGGTGTCCTGCTGTGGTATCCTGCTGCGGTGTCCTGCTATGGTGTCCTGCTGTGGTATCCTGCTGCGGTGTCCTGCTACGGTGTCCTGCTGCGGT
>NC_022009.1:122407342-122415585 GCF_000317375.1 Microtus ochrogaster | reverse complement strand
GCACATTTGCTGTTCTTATTCTCTTTTAAGAAAGAGCTCTGCCTTTCTCTTTGTTCTGGAACACCCACAAGACATGCATAGCTCCATAATAAATGTGTTGTCCATGACCCATGTACTTTGGTGTCTTCCTAAAGCCCTGGTGTTTCCCATACTCCCTTTCTTTCTCCTGTCTTTGCTGCTCTGGATAATTTCAAGCACCATTCATTGGTGTCCACTGATGCTTGCTGCTGGTTAATCAAATCTGCATTCTTTCGTGAATGTTCCAATTCTGTTGTTATTTCTTTTATTACCCACGGATCATTCTTCTTATAATTGTGATCGCTTTGCAAGAATTCTTTCTGCCATGGATGTTCAATGTAACATTTTCCTGAAACAATCAGTAGTGTTTGTTTATTTGCCCTTCCTCTCCATATACCTCCATTTCTCTAGAATTGATTTCTGGGGATGCATTTTGCTTCCTCACATAATTTGGTTCCATTTCTTTATGTCTTACAGTGTTGTATGGCTGCTCATACATTTGAAACACAGATGACTATTGTTATTTTGTGTGCTAGATTTGCTCAGGGAAGGCTCCTCCAATCAAGTTCTAGCTATTCTGGAGACTTACAATAAAATCAAAAAAGCTGTATTTTGATTGTATAAATTGTCTATGTACCATGATTTTAGATTTTTTCCCAAAGTCTTATAAAATGTGGATTCTTACATTTATTCTGTTGAATCCATTCTTTTTCTCTGCATGTTTCTGAAAGTATTATTGTATCAGCTGATCCTTCCATCTCTGACTTTCCTCTGTGCAGATTTGGCTGCGGACCCTACTCCCCATTCTTCTTTTTCTATGATTGACTGACTCATCTCCAACACTTTCTTTGTGTGCTTTCATAGGATCTCAATTTCCCCACATAATTTTCTCTCTGTGTTTTGGAATCTTTCCTCAAAGCTGCTGTTTCAACCTCTTTGCTATCTTTTCTACCTAGGTTTTGAGTTTATTTCTTTACTTCAATGTACTGCTGACTTGACTTCTCTGTGTTGTCACTAATCCTTGGTAAAAGCAGGATTCTAAAATCGTGTTTTCGGGTGTTTCATGTACCTCATTCTCTTCAGTATCAAGTATGGAGCAGTTGTGAGTTTTTAAGCGTCTTGTAGTACCTTGGTTTCTCTTCTTTTTGTGTGTATGTTTGTTGCTGTGTTTTATACATTTGTAGACTAGAATGTATCCTTTATTTTTGATTTTGCCAAATCTTGTATTAATTTATACAAGTCTTTCTGATGTAAGGTTTCTGCTCTTATTACTATTTAGAAAGGAAACCAGCTACAGAGTATGGATATATGTATATGCCTGCAATAACAATTAATGGAGAAAGAAGTCATGAATCTGAAAGAAAGCCAAGGCAGGTTATATGGAAGGGTTTGGAGAGAAGTAAGGGGAGGGGAAAATGATGTGATTATAGTCTCAATAAAATAAAATATGTAACTACAATAATTTATTCACTCTCACATACATTTTTAATTAATGGTTTACTAGGAACTAAAGAAGTTAGTGAATAAAATGTATAATTTTTGATTTTATAAAAGAAAAAATATACAGGCATCTCTACCAGTATACATAACAATCAGTAGGAACATTAGGAACAATAGTAATAGTATTTCTTGAAGTGTGAGAAGATAAAAAATAGAAATATAATGGTTAATAATATATAACCACAGCTTATGCATATCACAGAAATAATATGAATGCATAAAGTAATAAGGTATTGTTAATTTGTCATCACATTATAAATTATATAAAATTAGATTATATTAGACATAAGGATGCTGATAAAAAGAACTACCTTTATTGTTCCCAGGAAGGCAGGCAGTGATGGCCTGCACTTATTATCAGTTCCATGTCTAGAAAAGACTCCTGTTGTATGGGCAAAGACATTTTGTATTCCGGTATTGTTAGCCATTTGAAAATAAAAATTGCAGAAACAACCTAGATTTCAATTACAATGAGATTCATAAGTAAATATATTCATATAATGAGACTCTGGGGAGTCCTTATGAAACTGAATTTAAATATCTAAAATTGCTCCAGGAAAAAAAATGTGTAATATTTTACCAAGTCACAATGTGCTGATGTCACACAGTCTTACACCCATTACTAATTTGTGTGCTCAAAAAATTACAGGTTTTACTATGCTCAAGTGAATATAGATTTAATGAACAAAATACCAGAAGGCATATCCTATTACAGTCATTTTGAGAACGCAGGGAAAAAGAAACGCTGTGTTGTGCATTTTTGTGCTGGGTGTGAGCACTGCTTTCCTTTTCTTGCAGCATGCAAATCAGCGTTCACTTCCTTAGATAATAGGGCCGCTGGAACTGAAGCGAACTTTCCCTTTTCTCTAGGGGCCACAGATAATTACTGAACATTCACCATATACGAATATTCCTGGGGAGCCCCCAGACAGCCGGAATCCGGTTCTCTCATCTGGGGATGTGAATATCTTTCTTATTATATGAGATACATGTTGATTCTAGACTAATTAATTTGCCATTTTTTTTTATAAATCCATGCCTTTCCAAAACCCCTGTTTCTATAAGTCGCATGTAAGAATCTACTGTGTGAGCTTTATGAGCATCCAAAGGAGCTCTAGATGACAGAGTTCTCAAATAATTTTCTATGAATCATTAACCTATGCACCAGCAGCATCAGGTTCTTAATTTAAATATTTGCCTTTTCCAGTAAAAAGTTTTCATTTTTAATGAATCAAATTGATTTTAAAGTATTTCTGATCTAGAATGATTATTTCTATGCTCAGAATATTTCCAGGTATTAGCCATAGGATGTTATGGAGACACACCTGCTCCAATCACATGCTCCAATCACATGCTGGTGGTCATGAATATATCAGGAATGTATGGTGATGTGGGATGTCTCTCTGCATGCTGTGGATGTTTTATTACCATTGGTTCATAAAGAAGCAGATTTGATCAATAGCCAGGCAGAATAGAGCCAGGTGGGCCATCCAAGCAAAGATAAAGGGAGCAAGAACGCAGAGTAAGGGAGAAGCCAGCAACGTGTAGAAAATGAGGTAGCCCTACGGCAGCTTGGCAAGAGCTAGTCAGTAAGAAGCCTTAGCTTCTGATTTAGCCAGAGAGTGTGCAATTAATATTAAGCCTCAGAGTGGTTATTTGGGACCTGGCGGGCAAAAGAAAGACCTCCCAACTACATATGGCTATTTAATATGCATTAGGAAATAGTGGGATTTGAAATAACATCAAACTCATTAGCATAGTTTCAATGCATAGTAGAATTCTTTTAAATTAGGAAGCTTTGTCAGAGAGACGTGACATAAATAAAAGAACTGGGAATGCATCTTTCAGGCAGAGCTTTTGTCTAGCATGTGGGAGGCCTATACACATGAAAATCACAAGTCTGGCATGCCTCTGCGGAAGGAAGCTCCAGGATCCAACATTAGGTGAATTGAGCCTGCAATGGCAGGTGAGAACATACACATTTTATTCTCTGCAGCATGATGAGGGAATTGTATGCATTCTAAGGTCATCTGCCTATGACTGTAGTGTCTATGAGACACTGTTTAATAGGAACCAGAGTAGAATCACTGCTCCCTTCAATACAAAGAATATCCTTATAAAGTAGTATCTCTAAGTGTGTTCTTAAAATAATTTATTCAGACTTTCTCTCAGTCTAACTTCTGGTTTCCTACTTTACATTTCTAATATCAACTAATCAGATATCTTTTTTGCTTGTTATAGTTTCAGATGCCAAAAGTTTTAAAATTTAATCTTCATGGTATAATGCTGATTTTTTCTTCAATTTTAGGCTTTTAAGAAATGGAAACTATTTCTGCTGATCTGTCTGGAAGTTTCACACAGAATAACAGGTAATATGAATGCCATTTTTGTTTGTGTTCCATGTTGCTAGTGCATCTAAGAGAGTTGAAATTTACTGACAGGATCTTCAGTCTCTAAAGAACTTCCCTAGCTAAGCAATTTCTTCACATCACCTGCATCCATCTTCATCTATCATGAATAGATGGATTTTAAAATATATGGCAGTATGGTCAAATCATCCAACAAGGAGGATTTGTGGTACCTGCCATATGGAAAGAAAAATGCAAACTTTGTAGTTTTTAGAAAAGGATAAGATAAAAACTCTAGCCCCTTCCTGTATTAGGTACAGATTTAAATAAGCTAACCTGATGATTAGAATTATATAAAAAAAAAATAGGTAGAAACACATGGGAGCTGAGTGAGAGAAACTAAGTGTACTTGATGAAAATGACATAAGTAAACAAAAGGTGTGACAAGGAGCCATTGTGTTCTTAAAAGACATCTAGGAGAAGGGGAGAGATGATAAGTATGCAGGGCAAGAAAAAATGGCGAAAAGTCAAGGAACAATGATGTTGGCATTTCTTGGAGTTAATGGGAGAGGGCAATATGGAGTAAGCAGAAGGATTTGGTGATGTTGTCTAGGTCAGAGGATGGCCACCATGGCAAGAAGCCTATTAGACAGCCATGCCTGTTCCTTTACAGACTATCTTTGTAGCTGTGGGTGGACCAGAGTTACATAGCTGTATTGGAGAGTTCGGGGTCACCACACCTGAAAAAAAATATTTGACCAAGGTTTTAGCTGGATACCCAGTACTGGTAATCGAAACTTCTGAGTTTGTGGGGTTTGCTTGGATGGTGCTG
The DNA here is from genome assembly GCF_000317375.1 of Microtus ochrogaster. Classification (NCBI taxonomy): domain Eukaryota; kingdom Metazoa; phylum Chordata; class Mammalia; order Rodentia; family Cricetidae; genus Microtus; species Microtus ochrogaster. The sequence goes on along the minus strand of NC_022009.1, from coordinate 122,410,887 downwards.
TCTCCACTGTCATCTGTGTAACCTTTAATCTTTCTGCTGCAGGACTCACTGGAATATTCTGAACTTCAGTTTCCTCTGTTGCAAAGTACGGACAATAATTTCCACTTGGCAGACTTATTTTCTTAAGTTTGGTGAAGTAATGTCTGCAAAACACCTAGCAGAATGCCCATCTTACATAAACGGTCAAAAAACGATGTGTTTTATAGGTGAGCCCAGTGGCACATGCCTGTTATCTCAGCTCTGGAGACCCAGGAGCAGAAAGATCAAAGGTTTGAGTCTACATAAGATGACGTCATGAAAAATATATAAACATATATATGCATATATGCTATTGTCATAAGAAGCAATTTTAATGTTTCCATGGGAGCAAGTGTAGCTTTATCATGTTGAAATGATCAGCCTCAGGCAATTTAACAGTGCCCAGAGGCCAGTATCTCAGAAACACATAGTTCAGAAAGCAACATAAGGAGAAAAAGGAGACTTAGAGTCACCTTGGGTGATAGAATATAATTTGATATTCTGGAGATGGAAACGTGGATGAGACCCGGAATGAAAGCTTTGGGAAAAGATCCAGCATAGCCAAGGCCAACTCAGAATTTTTAGTTTTGGTCACTTTGGGATTATCTTTCTCTCTATTTGGTCCTGTGCTTGCTAATTGCTCCTGAATTTCTCTGTGCACTTAGAAAGATGTTCTCCTTACCTTCCCATATCTGTGGACAGACTCTCCATAAGATCTTCTAACTTCTTGGACTGACAAAGAAGCAGAAGGAAGCATGATATTCATCCCTGGGTCTGTTTATAAATTATTCTTGGGCCGTAAAAATAGTGTAGTCATGAATTCATCATTTTAAGAAAATTTCTTTTGCCTGAAAATAGAGCATGTTGGGTTCCCAGTCCTAAGCTTATAAAGCCTTACAATTCCTTATTTGGAATTATCCTTCTGAGTTAAACTAGACCATAAAATCTCTAATGGGTCAGAGCAAACATGAATAACACAACTACTACTATGTACCAGAAAAAAAATGTGGGGGGGAGGGTGTACTGCGGCATCTCTGCTGCAAATTGAGGCCGGAATCTTAAGCCTTCCTTACTTTGGATTCCTAATTTTGGATTGAGTTCAATGTCATGCTAACAGTTAAATCTATTTTATGTTTTATTGATGTAATTCTCTCCATTGTAAATGATTCCCATTTATAAGGTCCTGTTATGGTGAAGAGAACTTTTTATTCTGTCTTGCCATCTGCTTTATAAAGATGATAAATATGCAAAGCAGGGATTCCATAAAAGTTGTCTGTGTGTGGTCTGGGGCCTGCTTAATGTAGACTCAGGGGGTGCTTCCTCCCATTTCCTCCAACAGGAGATCCCCCACCTCTGTTTGCATAGCGTAATTTGAAAGCATACTGGCTACTGCAGTTCGTCATCGATTTTAAATCTCTATTAACTATGTCCTTTAGCAAAGGAACCTCCATTCTCAGGTTTAATCATAAATGAAGAAGTCCCGGATTCAAAGTATGGCTGTGAGTAAATTCTTACATTCTTCTATGGCCCGTCATAGACAGATGTCAGAAACATGTCATCTCGCTTAACCTTCACAATGCTAGCAGAACCTTTGAGAATGAACATGTAATAAGACTAGAGCTGCAGATCCCAGCTTTCCTGGGTGTGTTTCATGCACGTGTTTCCAGGAGCAGAGATACAAAGTCCTAGCTCCTGGCTGTGTCTATACGCACATGCTCTCGGGAGCAAGGAGCTGAGTCTATGAGCAAAAAGGAACAGCGCAGCATCGTAGCATAAACTCAAATGCTAAAGGCTTCTTAAAAATAATCACAACTCACGGCATTGGAGGAAGAGAAGACAAATTCATCTTTAAAAGCAGCATGATTAGCATCTGTCTGCTAGCCGGAAGGACCCAGGTGAAGGGATGTGTAATCAGTGAGTTCTTAAACGACTTGCAAGGAGCACACTGATTGGGAGGTTTTATTGTTAACTTGGCTCTGTTCTCATTAAAACAACACATGTTTTCTGGCTTGCAAAGCTATATGGAGGACCAGCCAGACAGCCCAATGCGATCAAGGGGCTGAGCTTCTTCTTTTGAAGTCTTTTGGATTGTGGTGCGTTAACAGCTAAATATCAAACACTATAGTAGAATAATTTAGATCAATTAAGGGTTGCCAGATGAAATCTAATTTTGCCTATAAAGTGAGCTGGCAAACTTGGGAGAAGTCTGTGATTGTTTTCTTTGAAGTTCATTTTGTTTTCCAGTGCATCTCAAATGAAATTAAGTAGGCGACTGACTGTTGATTATCCTTTTAAAGGCAACATAATCTGGATCCAAACAGTTTTCTATTGAACAAGATTTTTGGGGGGGAGCAGGATGAAATTGTATTAGCTTAGAACGCTCTAAACACGTGCCCACACTGCCCCCTTGCAAATGTGCAGCCTCACATAACTGAGCTGCAGACATGAGCTGAACTAAGTTTACCTGGACTACCCAGAGAGCCAGCCTTTGAAATTCCCTGTCATCTGAACCACCCACGGCATGTTTTTGTCTCCCCATCCTAAAAAGCTTTGGAGCAGGAGGTTCAAAGCTGCAATCTAACAAATCCAAGCAGGGACCCGACTTATGACATCAGATTCCAGGAAATCAATAAAGTAGTATAGTAAATTAAAACTAGTGGGCTCCATTTGTTCAAAAATTACACTGAGCAAAGAGTTTGCACTTTGTCATCAAATTAGATTCTTAAATATGACCATGATCTCCATGTGGGAGCTTGTGATACTCTTTCAACAACAATGATCCAATACATACTAGAACTGACCAATTAAAATGTCTATAAATGAATGCTGATGTTTTTTTTTTTTTTATTTTTGTGGAAGAAGAAGGGAAAAAGCCCACCAACAGTCTGCCATTACTTTTTACCCCAAACGCCTTGTAGTTTATTATGCAAATGAAATACAAGGCAAATGTTAGGCTGGAGACATGAGGTCATCACACACACACACACACACACACACACACACACACACACACACACACGTCATATAACCAGGAATGTGAGTCCTTCCACCCAGGTGTCCCTGTTTTTCTTCTGCTGTGTCTCTTAGCGTGCTTCCCAAGTTAGAAATCTCTCACTTTCTGTAGGTTTGCTTGCACTTCATAGATTGTTTTATCTTTCTATCACAAACCTGAGGAAATTGCCACATTCTCATCAGCTGAAGTTGTTGTTGCTATTTTGAGACAAATTCTTACTCTGAAACCTGGACTACTTCAAACTAGTCTCCTGCCTCAAACTCTAGCAGTAAGCCTGCTTTTATTTCACGTGAACAATTTAAATGGTTGCTCTTGTCTTCTCCTCTCAGTGCCCTCAGAGGCCAGGGTGTGTCAGATTCCCTGGAACCACTGTATGTGTGTGCTGCGAACCAAATTCTGGTTCTTTGGAAACGTAGCAAGTGCTCAAACCCACTAAGCTATGTCCCCAGCATTTGTTTCTATATTTTTGCACACACACACACACACACACACACACACACACACACACACACAC